>NC_091744.1:3442045-3699545 GCF_043380555.1 Nothobranchius furzeri | reverse complement strand
ATGATTCAGCGCAGGAGATGGAGGTATCACAGCTAAAATGCTGGCAAAAGACACTTAAAACAACTTTAGATGAATCTGAGAAACCGTGGACCTTTGATACACGGAGAGGTGATTATTAGTTGATAACCCGCTGGAGCGATTGGCAGATGGAGCACAGGTGTGTAACAAGGACAAGGAAAATACTCAAATGCATAAATCAGAACAAAAGCCTCTCCGGGGTGCTCTTTACCCTCAGATCTATCAAGTGGAACAGTTTCCAATTAACATAATTAATCACGAGAAGATCAATAACAACTAACATTTGGAGCAAAGATTTTACAAAAATGTTTTAGTAAAAAATTTACAAATATGATTAGAATGATTAGGGTGTGTGTGTGTGTGTGTGTGTGTATGTGTGTGTGTGTGTGTGCTGACTAGCCATCTGCTGCCCTGTTCAATATAGTGGTCTATTCATCTGAAACAGCTGGCGGCCCAACTGACCTCTGTCTATCCTGCCTCTGTCTGCTGCTTGATTCTCTTTCTGATTACAGCTCCCTCACCATGTGGGGTAACAGAAATATAGCAAATCTGTAGGTTTTCAGCATTTAAAAGCTTAAAAACAGCATTTTCTACTCTTTTGTTCTTGTATGTCAGATCATGAAGTTTAAAATTCCAATTATTGTTTATTCAGCTCTTTAGTTTGCATTAAGAATGTAGAAAAACAATAACTAAAACAACACGATTGGCCAGACAAATACAGACTTTCTCATTGTTTTATTCATCAGCTCCAGTTGCTCCTCACTGATGACATGTCTGTTGAAATACTGCCAGATTTCTCAATTATTTGTCATATTTAGTATTTACCTTACTTTGACTCCTTTTGTTTTTTGTTCTTTGCTTTCTTTTGTGCACACTTTTGGCATCCTTTAAAATCTATTATAAACATACAAGGAAAAATCTCTTATGAAGAAAAAAATAAAGTGGCATATTAAATTTTTTTCTCTTAAATTATAATAGTTTTATGGTCTGTAAAAACTCCTTCATAAAGTCAGTCTCACATAAAACAGTCTCAGCAATTTTATTTATGGCATTTTCAGTACCTTCCAGAATGAGCCATTTGAGTGCTCTGTCACTTTAAGAGAACAAACTGGAGCTGGCACTGCCCACCCCTCCCCCACTCAGACTGCCATAAGCTGAGAAGCTCTGATATTCAGCTCTTTTTTGTATTGCTTTTTTGATGTCAGTTTTTTTGCTTGTGACATCACCAATGGAGACTAGGGATGGGTACCGAATTCGGTACTTTTTAAGGTACCGACCGAATTCCACAGTACCGACCAAGCACCGATTCACTTCATTTGAAACGGTGCCTCGTTTCGGTACCCGTCCTTCACAACGAGAACTTGCCTAGACAGCTGCGCATGCGCAAGAGGATGAGATGAAACCAGCGACAACGATCTAAGTGAGACATCCTCATCTTAATCTGCTCCGGTAGGTAAATAAAATATTTAAGATAACGTTAGCTTGATTTGTTAGCTTCCGTTTCACTAGTGGTGCGTTTGCTTTCTCCTCGGAACTCCGTAATTCCGACTAGAAGAACATGAACGCGCTCTAAAGTTTGACTTCACTTTACTAAATGCGACGGGTGAATGGGTGAAGATGAAACCAGCGACAACGATCTAAGTGTGAGGCATCATCGTTTTAATCTGTTCCAGCAGTTAAATAAACTGTTTAAGATAACGTTAGCTTGGTATGTTAGCTTCCTATGCCACCATTGTTATCAGCTAACGGTGCATTCGCTTTCTCCTCGGAAATTCTAACTTCCCAGTAGGAAAAATCAAACGAAAAAAGACGGCAAAAGGAATAAAGATACACAGTAAATTTAGTTCACACTAAAGATGTTTGCTTCAGTTTAATTATCAGCTTATAAAACTACAAGGACGATGTTAAAATACAAACAGTTGAATGTTATTTATCGTGATATTTATCAAATTTTGTTATATATTGAGAAAAATATATATTTAATTATAAAAGAGAATTAAAATAATAAACACTCAAAAGTATCGAAAATTGGTACCGTTAAGTACCGGTATCGATTCCTAGGTACCGGGAATTAGTACCGAATCGATTCAAATGTCAAAGGTACCCATCCCTAGTTGGAGACATTTTGAAACAGTTTGTTTTAGACAGATTAATATGTCCAACTTAAAACTACTCATTTCCTGTAACCTTAAACATTAAGATGGTCTCAGTGTAACCTTTTTGTATTATTTTTCTTGTTTCTTAGATTTGACATTGTTTTCAGCTCACCTTACCATCTGGATCCTTTGCTGCACTTTATTACAAAAATCTTCCTGCTGCAGAGATTAATCTCTCCTGTCAGCTCTGCTGGTTAAGCAACACTTTAGGCTCCCACACCTTGAGAACAGTGGGATGCTCACTAAACCTTTATTAGCATTTTGGAAATTGCAACATATCAGCATGAGCTATTTCATAGCAGGTTGTGTTTGCAGCTCTGCCTTTTGATCTGAGTTGCAGAAATACTTTCTGACCACTGATCAGATTAGAATCAGTCGACTTCGATCCCCAAAATGAATCTGTTGTTTTAGAAATAAATATATTATTGGCTCACTTGAATATTTAAAGCCACACACACACACACACACGCACGCACGCACGCACGCACACACACACACACACACACACTATTTTGGGAAGTGTGAAGGACTGAGTGCTGAGTGAGAGGGGTGAAGGGATTGAATAACACCAGAGATCCTCTCTAGACAGAAAGAGAGAGCCACAATCATTGATTATACATTTGCACATCTTGAGCCAATAACCAAATGCTCTAAACTCAGTCTATTACAACTAAATAGCAAAAGAAAAATTTTAGAGCTACAGAAGGATTAACTTTTCACTGACACCCAGATGTGTTTTTGAAAGAAGAAAAGAACAAAATTGACTCAATGAACAACAACAACAAAAAAAAAAAAAAACAGAAAGAAAAACTACAATTTTACTGATGTTTTCCTCATCTATGGTCAAGAAAGAGTTTATAGGTGTGTTATTAATGAATCTGTAACAGTGTTGTATTAAGTGTTTATTTAGAATTAATTAAGGGTGAGAAAGAGCGAAAATTCCTGTTTCTTGCGAAATAGTGAGCCAAATCTGTTCTCTCTATCTCAACATAACTAATGAATAATAAACACTTATTAATGATTTCAAAAGTATTTCATTGATTCATTATTAGCACATCTATAAACTAATTGTTAGTCATGAGAGACACAAAAACAGATTAGACGTAAAAGTGAGTTTAGGAAAAGAAAAATTAAAAACAGGATAAGAAAAAAAGGAAAGAAGACAGGAGAGAATCGATGCAGCAAACCAGCAGATGTCCTGGTAAAGAAGTGATGAGAATGCCCCCCCCCCCCCCCCCCCCCCCCCAGTGCTGCTCCTGCTGCATCCACGTGAGATGGGGAGGAGTGGTGGTGGGCGGGTCGTTAGGAAGTTGGGCAGAGGAAGAGGAGGAGGATTACTGCATGGCGGCTCTTCTCGGACAAGAATCCGACATCCTCAGCTGTTTGGAGGATTTCTCTCTTGTAAAGAAGAAAACTATTCTCATTACCATTTAAACATGTTGGTTTGCAGAAAAACCGCAAATAATCTGTGTTTAATGACAGAAATGAAAAAGAAGAAGCTTCCATTTGATACAAAAACGGGCACTTCTGATTAAATGTAACATTCACCAGAATTTACTTTTAGCTTGCTTGTGTGGCTGATCTGTTAGTTTCACAAGCTTTGCACATGCAGAAAAGAATAATGAAAAAGGTCAATAAAACAACAACAACAACGTTACACGATAAAATAGGTCGCAGACAGAAACAAACACACGTGCATAAACATGCATTTAAGAAAAAAACAGCAACCCATCCAGACGCACGTGCTTGGGTTCATGGTTTTATTGAGATCCAGCCTAAGCTGGTTTGGTGTTTTTCAAATGTAATGACTTAGGGATAGAAATAAATCTCTAATGTGAAAGCTTCGGCCTGGGGAAATCAGCGGCGGCATCCCAACCCTGATATAGTCAGCTAATCTGGAGGAATCGCTTAATATGGAGGAAAATAGATTCACAGTACTCTGTTTCAAAACACAGAGATATTTAAAAAAATTTAAGATAAAAACAACTTAATATAAGTTTATGTGGAAAAGAAGGGAAGAAAATGTTTAAATGTGTTTTGGTTTGAATTTAAATTGACACAATGCACATGAGTCGCATTTGAAAATGTAATCCAGACTGAATCATGAACTCACACACTCACACACACACTGGAAATACGGTTTGAGCTTTGAGCAGCAGTTTTGCAATGTGACTCAGCCTAAGGAGTCACACATGATGTTTGATTATGCACTTTGCTTGAAGGAAATTGTCATTCTCTGGTCTGCTGCAAAATATTCAGACCTGTGGATTCGGAAAAACTCAGATCTTTAGTTTCAGATGAAACATGAATTAATGTAAAAAAAGTAAAAATAAAAAAAAAAAACACAAGAAGACAAGAAAACTCATTTTTTATTGCAGGGTGTTGCACTGGTGAACTAACATCATCAATCACCTTAGATGTGCACAGTTTTAAAGCATTTCGTGGCAATTTTCATTGCATCAAAGACAAAAAAGATGGTCCAATCCAGCTGAAATGATCTCTGATGAATGACTTTCTCTTTCTGTTTAATATTTCTTCCCTGTTCACAGTAAAAGCATCTTTTCCACCTTTTGCAGACTTGTGCAGCACTTCCCAGAAGTATCCCAGAGTGTGAAGGTCATGATGCCTTTCTAAGGTCTGTCTGTGCAGATTCAGTCTCAGAGGAACATTTAACACCGTGAAGGCTGATCTCACGGTTCAACAGTCTTGTTTGTATAAAGTGTTCTCCTACTTAAACGATCTAATCTAAGTTCTGGACTTCTTCTCTTTGTTTTTTCACAATATTTGCATGACAATGATTCCAGCTTTAGCAATCATGTTGTTCCAAAATCTCCATGAAGGTTTCTATCTTGCAAGTGACTCATCTGCTCAGCTTTTCTCTCTGCAGAATCCATGATTAGGTGTCAAGCTCCATCTAGTGTACAGCATGAGGAAAAGCACTTCTAAAAGTCATGAGAAGTGTTTGTAAAGCAATTGATTTTGAAAATAACACAACCAGGCAAAGCTTTATTCCTTCGTTAAAACCCTGAACCCACAAAGAAGCAGGATGTGATTGAAAGTGTGAGTGTTTGTTTCAATAAGGTAAACAACAGGAAAGTACGTTTGTGAAGGTTTGCAGCCAAACAAGGCAACATAAATCCTTAATGGTTCAAAAAACAAAGCTGCACAGTGGTTAGTGCTGTTAGCCTAAAAACAAGAACATCCTAGGTTCAAATCGTGGAATCTTTCTGCGAAGAGTTTGCATGTTCTCTCTTTGCACGTGTGGGTTCTCTCCTGGTACTCCGGCTTCCTCGCACGGTCCAAAAACATGACTGTCAGGTTGTTTTTCCTGTGTGTCTCTGTGTTGCCCTGTGATGGACTGGCAACCTGTCCAGGGTGTGCCCCACCTGTTTGCCTGGAGACTGCTAGCGATAGGCACCAGCCCCCTGTGACCCTGTGTGGATAAGCGGGTACAGAAACTTGGGAAGGTGGTTTAAAAAACATGGCAACAAGACTTGATCTCAGAGGAGCTTTGTCCGATCAAAGGAAAACAACAACAACAACAACAATAATAATAATAATACATCAAACTTATAAAGCGCTTTTTAGGTCACTCAAAGACGCTTCACAAAAAATACAATAAACACATAATAAACCAAAATGAAACAGTAAACAGACTGGGGGATGCTGGGTTGATCTTAAGAGAAGGCCAGTTTAAAGAAGTGGGTTTTAAGCAGTGACTTAAAAGTAGAAAGAGCGACGGCATTCCTGATGTTTAGTGGGAGAGAGTTCCAAAGTGTGGGGGCAGCGGCTGCAAAGACTCGATCCCCCATGGTGCCATGTTTTGTTTTGAAAGGGGAAAGGAGGTTGGAGTCAGCAGAACGGAGGTGCCGGGAAGGAGAATGGAGATGGAGAAGTTCCATCAGATAGGACTGTACTAGGTTGTTGAGGCATTTGTAAGTGATGAGGAGCAATTTGTAATGGATATGGCATGGAACTGGGAGCCAGTGAAGTTGTTTGAGTACTGGAGTTATGTGGTCCCTGGAGAGAGTGTGGGTGAGTAAACGTGCTGCTGAGTTTTGGATGCATTGAAGTTTTTGTAGGGCTGAGGAAGGAAGTCTGTAAAGAATACTGTCCAGTCTAGAGGTTATGAAAGCAAAGATGAGTGTGGAGTACAGCGTTCTTTCAGAGTGCATCGATGTGTAGTGATCTGTAGTTGTATATTTATACACTGTAATTAGATCTAAATATTATAATCAGAAGTGGTTGTTTTTATCATCAGGGAGCTTACTTAAACACTCTGTATTGACTGAGAGACAAGAAAAGAGAGAGTTGGGATCGTTTAAGAATCTTTAATTTATATAATTATAAATTCTTACAATCTACCAGGACTATCTCAATGATGGATGCATATGGATTTGGATGTTTCGTGTTGGTGTGTGTGTGTGTTGTTCAGAATCTCTAGGCTGACGTAGCGAATCTGGTTGTTATGACTAGGCTAAAACGAGGCTTCAGAAGCTGATGACATGAGCCACCATTTTGTGCCGTGACCACGTACCTATGGAGTCTCCCGCGGTCAGATCAGGAGTGTCAGGTCCTAGAACCCCCTTTGGTGCTGGGCTGATGAAACAGTGGTGCAGCACGACAAACCAGTCTACGGATAGCTCCGGTAGTAGTAGCAGATCTCGGCGGGTTCAGCTCTTATTGTGAAGGAACCGTCGTCTTGTTGTTCAAACGACAGAAATTTCCAGCTTGACAGTTCTCAGCTTAAAATAGGAAAGTACAGCTGGCCAGCCTGTAACTTTCTTAATGATGACGATGGAAATCCTTAGGACCTCCAATTGAACAGAACTGAGGTTAAAATGGAACTGAGTATAAAATAGCGTTGCCTTGTTTTATATCCCCTAGTTGTTTACAAATCTTAGTAAACCGGATTGGACAACTTTTATTAAACAACCCAGATTCTGCCCTACGACAGACAAAAGTTCTGATTGGTTGAAAACAATGTGTCATGCCTTTCCATGGTAATGTAGATCAGTCTGTCTGGTGCAGTCCTGTTTATTCATTAAACACATAACTCATGACATCTTTATTTCACAGATCAATCACCTGATGTTGATGATCAACATATGCTCTGATTAGCTTTATCACGAATAAAGTACTTTGATTAATTAATGGAAAGCGTTCTTCTTCTCTTCTTCTGTCTCTTCTCCTGGAATGTAAACATACTGAAACAAGCGTCCGACCTTGGCGATGTTACTGCGTGAAGGGGCAGCTGTTAAGGGCAGACCATTATAATATTCATAACGCTACACACCCCCCCTTTTCAAGGTCAATGTGGTCCTGCAAGAGACCACTTGGTCGTTGAACAAACCCAAGTTATGAAGAATCTTGACAACCGAACAGGATGCGATCCCACTGGAACAGCCAACTGTGGCGAGGTACGAACCCCACGCTGAAGAACAGTCTCGCACACTCCTCAGGAAGAACACAAGTCAGCAGGTTATTAACTATTCCCCACGGAAGCCATAATTGAAGCAACAGCAGCTTTATATCCTCACGGGCAAAAATGCAAAGCAGGAGCAAATCTTGTGTATATCCACGAGCAGGGAATTATTCCAAATAGTAAATTGATCTTTGTATCCACTGGCAGGGTAATATTCCAAAAATAAAACTGATCTTTGTAACAGTACTCATCGTAATCCACAAAAAGGGAAGAGTAGTAGACAGTAATCCCAACGAATGAGGTGTCCCAGCAGCCATGCCGGAACCACAGACGTCCAAGGCCAACGAGCCGGAGCACCACCCAGGAGTAGTTGATTCAGATGACGAGTCACGGATCCACCCCCAGGAAGCAGGATCCTCACGAGCCCAGCAGAGGAGAGAGAGCACAGTGCAGGCACTTCAATGTAGACACGACAAAATTGCGTTTCATGTCATCAAAGAAATAAAAACCTAACACTATGAGTACCTGTTGTACTATGTGTAAGTTTTATGTGAATTACCCATTAAGTGAAGAAATGGATGCAACTCTCTCTGTGTGAGATGCAAAAAGGATGATGCGAAAAGCAGAAAATGAAAGAACCCTAACTGGTATCAGTGAATCCTCACTGGAAATACTCGCTGTCAGGATAGGGGCAAAGTTGGTTATGGCCCGTAAGATAAATCAACGTTGATAATCATAACATTCACTTTTAAATCAACCTGTCAAAGATACTAGTAAAAAAAACAGAAATGTAAATCAGTACTAAAATGTAAATCAGTAGTTAGTAATCACTGTCATGTTAATGTACCCATAAGGAATTGTGATTAGTAAAGATAAAAAAAAAAACCACAAAATTTTGGACAACAGTACTATGTGGCCTAACCCACTTACTGTTACCTGGTCGTTTACCTGACTCCAGGAGCCCACAGCACGTCCGTCTCAACACACCCTAAGTCTGCACGTGACGTATAACAGGAAAGACAACCATGCACACTCACAAACAAACAAATTTGTGTAACCTGAGATAGAAATCTGTGGAACCAACGGGACATATTTTTCACCCCCCTTTTGAAGTCGGTAGATTGTTGTTGTCATCGGCCAAATCTGCGGAACCCTTGTGCAGTTTTATATGGTCCCTGTGTACCCATTTGTAGACGGGCGCCGTGTTTTCGCCGGCGATCTTGATCTGGTACACAACCGGAGAGATCTTTTCTGTTATCAGGTATGGACCCAACCATTTGGGCAAAAGTTTCTTAGCCAGCTTCCCTGAGGTCACCTTATTGCTACCCGTCATGGGAGCGAAAATGTAGTACCAGGCCTCATCACCTACATCGAGTTCGGAATGTGAGGCTTTCTTATCGTAACAAGATTTTCTGCCTTCAACCGACTTCTCCAGAGATGCCTGTGCGAACGAGAATGCTGCAAGCAGGTGAGTTCTCAGGTCCTGCAAGTATTGGTCGCTCGTACAAGCCAGGGCTGTGTCGGGCTGAACCCGTTGATACAACAGGTGAAGCGGTAGGGTCATTTGTCTGCCCGTCATCATTTCAAACGGGGAGACACCTGTAGACTCGTGGGGGGTAGCCCGTATGGCCATGAGGACCAACGGAAGCTTTACATCCCAGTCTCGGTGGTTAGCTGACACGTACTTCTTCAACATGCTGACAACTGTGCGGTTCACCCTTTTGACTTGTCCAGAAGACTGGGGACGGTGGCTAATGTGGAACTTAGCCTTGACACCCAACAGTTTCCACAGATGTTTCTTCACTGCAGAGGTGAAATGGGTACCCCTGTCCGAGTCGACCCGCGTGGGCAGACCGAAGCGGGCAAAGACGTGATTCATCAAGAGGATCGCGGTCGTCTTCGCCGTGTCATCAGGCGCTGGCAAACATTCAACCCATTTGGTGAATGCACAGGTGACAGTCAACATATATCTACTTCCCCTGGTGGATTTGGTCAGAGGCCCCACCCAATCGAATTGCAAGTCCGACCATGGAGTGGTCGGCTCTCTTTCCCGTAGGGGAGCTCTGTGCGTAGGGTTGGACGGCTGAAACTGACAACAAACCAAGCAACGCTCGACGTGGTCCGAGATGTCACGACGCATCCCCGGCCAATAAGCAACCTGGCTCAGGGCACCGAACGTGGCCTTGACACCTTTGTGACCAGCGGAGGGAGAGTCATGAGCCTGCGTGATCATGCCCCTCCTTAGCGGCTTTGGTGTGACAAGGACGGGCGGCAAAGGAGGCTTGGTGGCGTGCATCAGCAGCCCTTCGACCATCCTCAGCGTGGACCGCACGCGAAAGAGAGAGCGAAGCTCAGGAACGGAGTCAAGCTCGATGGAAGTCCTTAGGACCTCCAATTGAACAGAACTGAGGTTAAAATGGAACTGAGTATAAAATGGCGTTGCCTTGTTTTATATCCCCTAATTGTTTACAAATCTTAGTAAACCGGATTGGACAACTTTCATTAAACAACCCAGATTCTGCCCTACGACAGACGAAAGTTCTGATTGGTTGAAAACAATGTGTCATGCGTTTCCATGGTAATGTAGATCAGTCTGTCTGGTGCAGTCCTGTTTATTCATTAAACACATAACTCATGACATCTTTATTTCACAGATCATTCACCTGATTATTAATGATCAACATATGCTCTGATTAGCTTTATCACGAATAAAGTACTTTGATTAATTAATGGAAAGCGTTCTTCTTCTCTTCTTCTGTCTCTTCTCCTGGAATGTAAACATACTGAAACAAGCGTCCGACCTTGGCGATGTTACTGTGTGAAGGGGCAGCTGTTAAGGGCAGACAATTATAATATTCACAACGCTACAGATGTGATGTTGCCATACTTAATGTTAGTCATGTTGGAGGCAACTGGAGACAGTTTCACTCACCTGCTGAACTTTCTTAAGTTCAACGGTAGAAGTTTCAATGTAAAAGTGGTAAACTACTGTAGCTGTTGTGGATCGTGCATGCAAATGATCTGCCAGGAACGCTGGCGATTAATTCCCAATGTTTGCACAGATGCAATCAACCCTTTTCTACTTCTCCATAGTTGTAATGAATGTATATGTGTGTCAGCAACTCACTCACTCACTCACTCACTCACTCACTCACTCACTCACCATTTCATTTTTTTTTATTTTTCACTAGGATCATGGGGAGACCTGCCTGGTGGGGGACACCCTGGACAGGTTGCCAGTCCACCGCAGGGCCACATAGAGGTAAAAACCCAACTACTGGCTCACTCAGATAGGGATAATCTAGGGTAGCCGCATAACCCAACATATAACATAACAGTCGTTTTTGTACAGCACATTGCCAAGGCTATGTCAACACATTTTGTAAAACCAAATATCCTCACTGACCCATTAAAACTTGGGTCCACACCACCTTGTTTCAGCAAAGAAATTAAATGCAGTGTGAATCAGGGCCGGAGTGGGACACATTTTCAGCCCTGGAGTTTCAGACCCCAGACCGGCCCACTTAACGAATTATTATTAAAATCATGTTAGAACTTTATATGTATAGTCTACAAAAGCACACTACTCGGTAAAGCCTTGTAATTCAGTGCAAGAAAGAGTTGCTTTACAATGTAGGTTTATTTGAACATCAGTGCACATCTCCAACATTGTTCTTTACAACACATTCTCTAACAATATAACAATCCACCTTCTGTTCAAACTGCTGTTCTGAGATTTTCAAACCTTTAAAATGAAATGACTCAGCACTCCCTTTCACACTTTTTCCAGTTTCCCTAGACTCACCTGCACACAATTAAAATAATCATCTGTAAAGCTTTAGCACATTTGATATGGAAAACACATCTTTGTAACCAATTAAAATATTTTCTATGGCAAAATATGCAGGCTTATTTCATTTTACTTTCATTCTAATAGCGATCTGTTGTGGGCTTTGTGCATTTACTAATAAAAATACAACAGGTCACTACTGTTATTTGGACATTAAAATTATTATAATGAAACTGATGTTTGCACATGAGTTGGCTCACCTTCTATCCCAACAGGAGCAATACCCTCACTGCTGGCTCCTGACTCTTCTTCTGACACTACATTGTGTGAAAATGGTCACAATTCAGCATTCATTTTCCTTTTTTACACGCTTTCTGATCAATGCTGAATCATCTAGCATTTTAGGACACTTTCATATAGAGCCAGGCTACACAAATAGTTTTCATCATATTAATTTTAATAATATTCAGTTCACTGACTCAATAAGTAATCCTACCTGTACATGTCCGCTCTGGAACTGTGGGCTTCTGCCTGGTGCTTATTAGGCCTACTGGATCTTGTGTTTGACTCTGAGGGGCTACAAGACAGTTTGGTGGCATCAGTCACATCATACTGTTAACTATATTACATAACGTTATGTCATGACGCCATATAATTCATTACTGATGCTTAATTAACTTGAATGGTGATTTGCAGCCGGTAAAGTTTAACATCTTGACTTGCCTTACCCGTTTTATCTTCATTTGAAGTTAAAGACCGCAAGCTTGTTTGAGGAAAAAAAAGGTGCTCATTTTTGCACATTTATCTGCATCTGTTTCCAGCGCTTTCCTCTTTTTAATTCTTGCCTTCTCCGCGCCACCCTTGCTCTCTCTACTTTCCATCTTTCCGTCAACTGCGTGGTCACGTGGTGTGCACAGGCGCATACGGGGGGAAAAGAAAAAAAAAAACGAGCTGCAGCCTGCAGGTAGAGACAGCCGGGAGGAGCGTATGAGATCAGCCCGGCGGCCTCAGTGCCATGACTGAACACCGGCACCAAAAAATAAAAATAAAATGATAAAAAACAAAAACGAGAGCACCGGCCCATGCGGCCCAAACATCGCGCGGCCCACCGGGAATTCTCCAGACCCTCCCGATTAGCCACTCCGGGCCTGGTGTGAATCACATTCATAGGCATGCCAAGCCTGTAGGCGGCAGTAGTTTCCCAAATCGTCTGGGATGTGGAATAAGGCTCAATCCCAAAACTTGCACTTCCACATTTGCGCCCTTTAATTTCGCGTTCCAATCAGGGGTGCAAGTGCGTAGGTTTTCCCAATCCTCAAGTGCAGAAGTTGGCCCTCGACTCACACGAAAGGTATTGCCCATAATCCATTGCTTCGTGGGAATTTTGAGAAGAAGGCAAAGCAATGGTTCAAAGACCTTTTTTGAAAAGATGTATTTTCAAATGAAACATGCTCATTTTAAGCCGATTAATGACATTTATTCTATTTTTTAATGTTTTAAACTAAGATTCAATGTGAACAGCAATGCATATACATTTTGACAACAAATTGTTTGTTTGAAATTTGTTATTACATTTGTTTTTTTAAAAGTAGCACAAACAGCGACCAGCATTTGTGTTCACTGTCTCAATTTGGCAACCATTTTCACATGTGTACTACGCACTCGAAGCCTTACTGCACACTTCCTCCAAGTTCACTTCGTTGAAGACCGTAGGGCGCGGTGTGAGTATTGAGATTGGGCCATGGAGCTGTAATAGGGAACCAAAGTCTCCTCCCCTTTCTGTCGGCTCAGAACAAACAGAATGTAAGTGAACAGGCGATAAAAGTTATTTTCTAGTCCGCTTTGCCTTATGCCCTGAAGCACACACACACACACACACACACACACACACACACACACACACACACACACACACACACACACACACACACACACACACACACACACACACACACACACACACACACACACACACACACTGTACTTCAATTTAAATGGTAATTAATTATGTCTATTTTGACTATGTCACATAATCTGAGATGTATTAGGTTGTAAAAATTGGTAATCAAAAACTCTACAAACCAGAAGTCACAGCAGAATCTCTTCTCCCGCAGTGTAGCTGCCACTTTCCACATCACCAGTTTTATGGTGGTTTTCTCCATGTTTAATGTCGTTAAAAGTCACAAACATCATATGTTCAATCCATGACACATTTCAAACGGAAGAAGAGAATAACTTTTATCACTCCATAAGCTCCCATTCATATCGGAAGTAGATGGGTGGGACTTAGACTCCCTATTAGACGGTTCTGTTATTATTTCTCTGTAGATTTCTTACATATTGCTCCTTTACTGTAAATATCATGAAGAGTTGGAGTCATTCTGCACAAAACCTTTTCTCTTTCCTCCCCTCAGAGATGCGCCTACACTCTCTTGAAGCCTGGCCGTCACGCCTCAGAGATAGTTTTTACTCCACGGCTGTCAGACTCACAAACACGGACCCCAAAACATTGTAAAAACTGTAAACTGCTGCTGAAACTGAACTTCCCGCACTACTGACGCTCTAATTTCCCTCAGGGACTTCTTTTATGATATTCTCTTGTCTGAAGTCTTTTATCTAGCTTTAGTAGTTTTTATTATAATGAGAGAGAGAGAAAGAGAAAGAAAGAAAGAAAGAGAGAGAGAGAGAGAGAGAGAGAGAGAGATTTCATAGTAATCTGTGTACTCTGTACATGATGAATGTGACAAATAAACTTGAAACTAGTGCAAATATATCACCTTTACTACTAAACTTTATTCCTAAACCTCCTTCTGTTCTGCATTTGTTAACAATCAAGCATCTTTCGGTCTTCAGATATATAAATCCAAAAAAGAAAATAAAGACAATAAATTAGATAAATAAAGAAAATAAATTGAGGTTCTTTTTTAAATGTTTTTATAATTTTTTTTCTCCCTCTGTTTTATTGATTTTTAGCTGTTAGATTTGGGAATTTTGTTGTATTTCCTTTTTATCTTTTATCTGTGTTCGACATGATTGTATAACGCCGGTTTAATTAACTAACATTTTTAGTGTACAGCGCCTTGTTTGGTTGTAATGCCTTGTGAATGCACATTATAAATAAAATTGGATTGGATTGGATAAGTTTTGATGGATATTTAGTTTTGCTTGTTTTTTAATTCCTTTTATCTTTAAACCCTAAATATTTTACACATATTTTAGTCATGAAACCAATTTTAAACATATAATACAGGTTTGGGAATTTGAGCAATAGAATAACACGTCCTCACATCAATGGTACATTAATGCAGTATCAGTTTCCTCCAGCAGATGGCTCTATTTCTCCATTCTTCACAACTATACAAGACGATCACAGGCCAGCACATCCACCTCCACCTTTTGCTGCCTGATTAATTAATTACACAGTAATGAAACATATATTCTCAGTTGGTTTTAAGTACATAAGTAGACAGGATGTTGGATGGCTTCACCTTCATGAAATGAGCTGGAAAGTCAAAGCTGTGCAAGAGAGGGACCTCAAAATGGTCCGCAACAGATTAGACATCCAGAGCTGGTTGGTGCGTGTTCCTCAGCCCAATTTATGAAAGATGCTGGTTTCATAGATGTGCATGGGCTCGAATCCCAAATAATATGCCTAATGACACCTTGTAAGGCCAGATCTCAGAGTCAGTGTAATGCAGCAGGGAGGTCACAGTTCCTGTTAATTCATTTAACAATAACACGGTCTGAGATGTTAAAGTGACAGTGTGTATTTTCCCTGGCGATAGGGGGCAGTAAATACCTAAATATTTGCAAGCAAGCAGTATTTTTTGTGTTTGTGTAAGACCTTACCAACGGATGGCCATTAGGGTCAAAGTAAGTATAAGTAAGTAAGTAAATTTTATTTATATAGTACTTATCACAGACAGAATCACAAAGTGCTTCACAATGATCAAAATAAAATAAAACAAAGTCATAAAATCATAAATAGATTAACATCATAAAATCAAAATGCTTTCAAAACAGAATTAGATTAACATAAGGAAAAATAAAGTCATAAAATTTTAAATTTTCACGAACAGATGAAAGATTAAAATTTTAGTTAAAAATAAGAAAATAAAAGGTTTAGTTAAAAGCAGCTTTGAATAAAAGGGTAATTAGCTGTTTTTTAAAAGTGTCCAGACTGTCAATGCTGCGTAAGGATAAAGGAATATCGTTCCAGAGTCTTACCCCCAAATTCCACTACCTCCGCTCCACTCCGGCACGAACTCTGGCGCAAAATCGGCCCCGTTGTAGTCAATCAGAGCAATTCCACTACTGCGGCCGTGCTCCGGCAGTGCGGCGCAGTGCGCTGCCCTCTGCCCCGGCGTCCGGCAAAAATAGAATCGATCCTATTTTTGCCGGACGCCGGAGCACCTCCGCAGTCAGTGGACAGGAATCACAACTGCCCAACAGGAAAAGGAGCAAGCACAACTTCCGTATTTCACAATAAATCGATAAACAAAAAGCGTCTTTTGTTTCATATGCACAGGTTTAACAACTTTTAACAACTATCAATGGCGGCTGAACTTTAAATGCACAAAAGTAAGCCATAAATACAGTTTCCACTATCAAAGTAGTCACACTTTGTTGATCCAAACACTGCTGATCTCACAACACAAATGATGGGCAGATTAAACAGTTCATTTCGATGCTTCTCCCACACAACGGGTGTTTGGATCTAACTTCCGCGTTTATTGCTCGGACTGTATCGCAAGATCTCGAAAATCCCGCACATGCTTGTTTGCGCACCTCAGATCTCCGCACCGGAGCTGAGCCGTTGTAGAGCGGGTACCAGTATAATTTGAGTTCGGAAGCGAGCGGCTGCGGAAGGCGGGGGCGGACCGGAGTGAAGTGGAGCGGAGGTAGTGGAATTTGGGGGTTAGTGCAACAGTCTGGAAGGAGTGATCACCTCGACTTTTATATCTGGTCTTTGGAACTTCTAGAAGGTTCTGATATGTGGACCTGAGGGCTCGGGTTGGAGCATAAGGCTTTAATAGTTCAGTAATATAGGGAGGAGCTTGACCATGTAGAGCACATATGTCAGAGTCAAGGCCCGCGGGCCGCATCTGGCATTTTTATGTGGCCCGCGAGATAAATATCAAAAATATATTAAAACTGGCCCGCTGGCCGATTTTACAGCAAAGACTACAACTCCCATGATGCTTTGCGGCGCCAGCGCGGAGCAGACGCGCCCCCTCCTTTGTGTTTTTTCAGCGCCGAGGCAGTCAGGGGTAGTTGGGCTGGGCGTCTGCTGCCGGTTTCTGCAGCTCCGCTGTCTCGGACAAACTACACTCCTCTCACTCAGCGCCGAGTTCACTCAGCTGTTTTCTGACGTTGAAGCCCAGAAACGGAGATTCTAGCCGCTCAGTAATGTGTTCACGACTGAAAGAGACAGTTTTTAAACTAACTTCCAGACAGAGCCGATATAACTCCAGCGAACAGCGACACGCTCAAACCAGCACGACTCTGTGGTTGCTGTTGTGTTTTCTCCCCAACACACAACAACGTGGTCAAGCTGCTTAGACATGTTCAGCAGCACAAACCTATGTGAGCTCCTATTGTCATCTAATGTTGTCATTATTATGATGAAGATGAACAAAACAACAGGAGTCTCCTCCTCAGCTCAGATCAACCCCATGATGCAGGTATCTGGCTGGAACAGGTGAGCATCACAGTAAACCAGTGGAGCAAACTGAGCTTTAAATATGTTGGTTTTATGCTCTTTTTCTGCTCCAAAACATGAAAGTTAACAGGTGAGATGTTGCATTTTCATTTAAGATAAAATGATATTTTTATTTTGTTGTTGGCACGTGAGCAAAGATTTAACCTACAGTAAACAGGAAGTGGAAAGGCTGCAGATAGATGAATAGAATAGAAAATCCCTTTATTGTTCCTCAGTGGGGAAAGCTAGACGTCACAGCAGCGATGACACGTATTACAGGAGAAAAAAAGAGAATAAAAAATAAGAGAAATGAATAAACAAGAAAACATAAATCCTGAATAGATTTTAAAAATGCTGAATATACCACAATTAATGAATACCACTGATGCCTTTTATTTAAAACTGACTTGCTCGTGTGTAATTTGGTTATTCCACATTCAGTGTTAATGCAGAAATATGTTTGTTTCCAAATTTAAAGGTTCAAAATTGCATATATGTTGATAAGAAAACGTGCAAATTTGCCGTCACTTTTTCAAAAATATTAAGTTTGGCCCTCGACTCCGTCCCAGAGTTTCATTTCGGCCCCTTGTGAGTTTGAGTTTGACACCCCTGATGTAGAGCATTGAAAGTTATAATCAGGATTCTAAAATCAACTCTAAAGTTAATGGGTAACCAGTGCAGAGACATTAGAATAGGAGTGATGTGAGCTCTTCTGTTTGCTCCAGTTAGGAGCCTCGCTGCAGAGTTCTGGACCAACTGAAGGTGGTCAAGGGCTTTTTTGTTAAAACATGTGAAGAGCGTGTTACAGTAATCTAGACGGGAGGAGATAAAGGCATGGATAACCATTTAAAGTTCATGTTTTGACACAAACCTTCGCAGTTTGGAGATATATCTTAAATGATAAAAACTGTTTTGGACCAACGTTTTTGATTGACCTTCAAGAGACATTGAATGGCCAAAAATAACACCCAAATTTCTTAAGTTTGTCTTGACGGCAGAGGATAAATGACCAAGTCTTAAACTAATCAGGGGAACCATGCTCTCAGGGGCAAAGATCAGACATTCAGTCTTTTCAGAGCTTAACTGAAGGAAGTTATCTTCTAGCCAGCTGGTGATAGCTGAAAGACACTCTAGTAATTCAGACAGTTTATAGAACTCAGAATCCTTAAAGGAGCAGTACAGCTGAATATCATCTGCATATAGGTGATAAGAGACATTATGAAAAGAATCAAGTATCTGTCCAAGAGGGTGTGTGTACAGCAGAAACAACAGTGGACCCAAAACAGAGCCTTGGGGTACCCCACAGAACAGATCAATAGCTGACATGATTTGGTTTACACTGTAACTTCTGTTAGAAAGGTACGATCTAAACCAGTCTAGAACAGTTCCAGAGATCCCCTCCGAGTCACAAAGTCTGTTAATTAAGGTGTTGTGATCAACAGTGTCAAAAGCTGCAGAAAGATCTAACAATACTAACACTGTGAATTCCCCGTTGTCTGCAGCCATCATGATGTCACTGGAAACATTAAGCAAAGCTGTTTCTGTTGAAGGCTTTTTACAGAAACCAGACTGGAATTTATCAAAACTGTTGTGTAGTTCCAGAAAAGTAGTCAGTTGATCTGCCACAACCTTTTCCAATAATTTAGAGAAAGGGTAATTTAGAAATGGGTCTGTAATTTTTAGGCTGAGTCCAAACTTGTTTTTTTAAGGATAGGTTCAATAACTGCATGTTTGAAAACAGACACAGAGCCAGATGGGATAAATCAATAAAATCTACAATGCATGGGCCAATTTGGTCAAACATTTTGATTAACAAGGTAGTAGGAATGAAATCAGCAGGGCATGAGGTTGGTTTCATGTGTTTCTGAATGAGGCAAATGTCCTGGAAATCTACAGGAGTAACGACAGACCATGATTGAGAGGGAGGGGGTTGGATGGGAAGGAGGGGGGGGGGGGGGGTAGGAAGTAGATGGGGATGAAAAACTTGCCCTGATATTTCTGATTTTATTCTGAAAGAATGCTAGAAAGTTGTTACTACAGTCAGACCTTGAGTAAACTGGCAAAAGAGGGGCGTGACGAGAACCAATCTGGTTTATGGTGTCAAACAGGACTTCAGAGTTATTTTTGTTTACAGCAATCAGCTGAGCAAAGTAAGTGGCCCTGGAAGTTTTCACCATCTCATTCAGAGATATTATCAGTTCTTTAAAGTGCAGCCTGTGACTTTCTAATCTAGTTGATTTCCAACATCTCTTGGCTCTGCGGCATGTCTTTCTGAGACTGTAAATATTTTGATGAATCCAGGGACTTTTTCCTCTTGCTAGAAAAAGTAACCTGCTTAACAGGAGTTACTTTATCTAAGATACTGCAGGATTGTTTATGCAATGACTGGATGAACAAGCTTGGATCATCACCCCGAACTGAGCTGCTGTCAAATAATCTAGAAAATCCATCCACCGCTTACTGAGTAATGATACGCCTCTTTGATTTTAGGTTGTGAAGGACAGATTCAACATGAAAGAAAATGCAACTGTGGTCACTCACAAGAACCTCTTCAACATGTAATTGATTGATTTTTAGCCCCAAACAGAAAAGAAGATCTAGAGTGTGGCCCATTTTGTGTGTGGGGCCTGAAACGTGCTGCTCTAAGTTAAAAAACTCCACAATAGACATGAACTCCACTGCTGTGCTACAATTATGATCATTAATGTGTAAGTTAAAATCACCAAGGATTAAAACTTTTTCTAGTTTGATCATTGATGATTGAAAATCTGCTAATTCAGAGAGAAAAGGGCCAGCCAGACTGGGAGGTTGGTAGATTAAAATACAGTGAAATACATGTTGTAACCCTGCTTTGATGACCTGACATTCAAAAGTTGTCAAAGGGCCATGTTTCACCAGATTACAGACATGTTTGTCCTTAAACACCACAGCAAGATCTCCACCACGACGTGTCGGGCGTGGTGTGGTAAACACAGAGCAGTTCAAAGATCAATCTCCAGCAAAATGACAAGCTCATCAGACTCCCATTCATCACTGAAAATGAGCAAAGAGGAAAATACGTAAAACAACATTTATGAATCGTGAAAGTTTTGTAACCACTTGTTACAAATCAGTAAATGTATTTTTTTCTCACGGGCTCCCGTAGAAGGAAACATCGCATCTAGAATGGCGTCGCCCAGAGACTTAGACCCACTTCCATGTATTTGAGACCCGATTTTTATGGCTGTGTGTTACAAATTCTCAGTCTCTTCGCTCGGCTGAGCGAGAGCTGTTGGTGACCCCCCCGCTCCAAATACAGATCGAGAGGGATGAGTTGCCTTTGAGTGTTAGGCAGGCGCCATCACTTCTGGTTTTTAAGTCACCTCCAGGCCTTGGGGAGTTTCTAAGAAAATAGCAAAAGGAAGACTCATTTTTATGTGATGGTGTTTCAGCATTAGGTATAACACTGCTTTGATCTTTTAGTTTTTTATTATTTTTATTTAAACTAATTTTTTGGGATTGATCATTTGTTTTACGATTGTTTTACAATTTTTTAAAATCTTTCTTTTAATGGTTCACAACATTGTATTTGTTCTTATTGTGTGTTTTGTAGTTGAGTCCAGCACCTTGTTCTGCCGATGCAGTCGTAGGTGTTTTAAATAAACGAACTGAACAATATTTTTCAACAACTGGGCATCATTTAATTCATTTTCAACAACATTTCAAAAGATATTTCTAGAGATTAAATGTAATAACTACACATTGTCTCTTTAAGAGTAGGTTTTCAATGCACAGAAGAAATCCGGAATCAGGGACGACATTTTGATTTCAGAAGTGGGGGGACACAGCAGGCTTGTGGGCATCTGGGGTGGGGGGTGTTTTGTAAAGACCCCATTTAATGGAGCGTAATATTGTTTTTGGACGGAAAAAAGTGCAGGAGACCAAAACTGTTTTTTGAAAAAGTGGGGGGGACATGCCCCCCCCCCCCCCCCCAAAAAAAAAAATTACGTCCCAGTCTGGAATCCATTTTTGTGGTTATTAGGAGGTTTTGAGACAATGGACACTGTAATCAAGGAGGATGATAAAACGATACGGTTGAAGGATTTGGAGACTCTGATTGTTTTGCTCTTATTATTGTGCGACTGAGCAAAACAGTGAAGCCAAACATGCAGTTTTAAAATGTCAGTCATTAGTTTGAACACACATCATTGCAGCTAAGAGTTGAATTAAAAGGTCTGAGTGATGCGGTCAGCTCTGAAACCATCTCCTCACTCTGCTGAAGTCCAACCACTGCTGCTCGTTCTAGTGCAATGTAGAAAAAAGGTCTATGGATCTGTAAACTCATCATTAAAATAGGTTTCACTGGTTAAGTTCAAGACTTTCTAAATCTGGCTGATAGCAGCTGTTTTACAACCTCTGGTAAAACACAATATTTATTGTCAGTTAAAAAAAAAGAAAAGAAAGAAAACGAGCTGGAATTTAGGTAAAAGAGTCAAAAAGATGACACATTTGTCACAAACATCCAGCTGTGTTTCTGTTGAGATCTCAGCTATAGATAATGACTTCGCCAGAATGCTTAAATTTATCATGCCAGCAAACAGATTTTGTCCCCGTTTTACATGATTCATCAGCATCAGTCACATTTAAAGCTGCTACAGAAACCTCAAAGCTACATTAAAAAAAATGCAGACTATAGAATTAATGGTTGCTCCACTTCTTACTTTACAAGGCAAGGGGGGAGATAAAAATAATAATTTGTTAAATGAAACTCATTTATTTATTTTCTCGTCTGCAGGGAAAATGATGTTCTGCTTGATGGTGACTACAGGTGATTGTTTGCAGACTTGATCTGTTGTGCATGTTTTTCAGGAAGTGATCTAGTGTGTGCATACACACTTTATGTTGGTGTAAAAATAAAAACAGTGATTTGTCTGTGCTGCCCTAGTTGATGGTGTGCACATCCACAGCCATGAATAATTAGAACTTTAAGATAGTGTACAACACCTAGGTCAACTCCAGTTGTTATATATGTGCTTTATGAATAAATAACGTTGAATAATACCTTTAAATTGGTGGATTCAGCAGAGCAGCAGTAGCAGAAAGCTCTTGGGAGGTGGATGGAGTGTTCCGTTCCCGCTGATGCAGACTCTGAGCCCAATTATATAAAGTAGATTTGTGTCAGAGTGCTATTTCTCAGATGTCCTGCTGGACCCACAGTATTATAGTGTGCAGTGACCCAATATGCTGCTAAACTCTGCTTATACAAGACTCAATGGTGGCATGTTGCTGAAGATGCTGCAGGTCATCGAGAGTGCTTAACAAAGTCAAAAGTCATAGCTGAGGCCTACAAAGGTCAAAACCTCCAGGCATATTTGATAAATCATGTTTGTGAAGTCATACTTAAGATTTTGACATGAATTTTATTCAAAGAGACAGTTGAGATTGATTTAATCTGCAAAAAAGTTTTCAAATGACTAACGTTTCCTCTTTGAATAACCTCCATTTGGAGAAATCAGTTTGCTTCTTGCAGGATTGACAAGCTAGAGGCTCGTCATAACCCAAGGGGGACTGTTAGCAACTCCAGCCTCAAAAACGTCAATGTAGTTCATGCAAAACCTTTGTTATAAATATTTACACAACCTTCAATTTTACATTACAAAATTATTAAAGCAAAAGTGTACGGTTGCCATGGAGCCCCAAGCATAGGAGTCTGCTGTCCAGAGCAGAAACTCCTCAGAAGTGAAAGTAGCTATTGGCTGTTCTGGAAGTTGCTAAATGACAAATGTCATATATGTATTTCAATCGGGTGAAACAATAGTCACAAAAAATGTGTAAAACTGACTCTATTGCAGAGATAGGAATTGTGGCATCAACAAGTCATCTCCATGTCGTGTTTTTGTTCTGTTCAGACACTAAACCTGTCACGGTTGGAGGTGAGTGAAAACACCTGACTCTCATTCTGTTTGAGTGCAGATGGGCGGAACCGGAGAGCAACAAGCCATCTGCTACTCATCATTAGGCTTCTTAAGGAGCAGGGAGACGCACCTCAGCGCTGGAATATTACTCAATCTTGGTAGAGCTACCTGAGTGTCACGAGCCTTTTTATCTTTGACTATTGTCTCCCGAGCTTCGTTCCGAGTAACCTCACCCTGCTTCTCCCTCTCCTTCAGGTCTATCCTCCACTTTCAGAACCTGCCATAAGACACGGATCCACGCCTGTCTCCCGCTCCAGCCTCTTCTGACCAGCCAGCTCTCTGCCGCCTCCGCACCCTCCCCCTCTCAGGACTCCGAGGATTCGCCCTGTCTCGCGCTCCTCCTGCCACTCACCAGCCAACCGGACCCTCCTCTCTCCTCTTCTCTCCTCCCTACCCAGAACGCTGGGCCCCAGGATTTTGGACTATAAAGAACTGAGCTAAGCTCCAAATCGTCACCTACCTTTAACGGTGCTCCTTTAGTTAAGATAATAAATATTATCTGTTTTTTCTAACCCATCCTCTTGACTCTGAAGTTGATTCTGTATGTCTTGGGTCAGATGGTTAACCCCAAACATGACAAAACCAGGTTCATTCATTGTGCTCATTGAAATCACCTGGTTTAGTTCCTGAGCTGAGGAGAAACACGTCATGGAAATGACTTGTTGATCAGAATCAGAATCCGCTTTATTGTCAGTGCCCCAGCACCCCGAAGCACAGAAATTTGACTCCGCAGTACAGCCTGACCAAGGCTACACACACAAAACATGTAGAACAAAACAGATACAGGCAGACCATGAGAGCTAGATAGAAAAGGGTTACAAGAGTAAATGCAGAAAGCCTCAGACAACTTAACTTCTAGGATCATTGAGACACTCAAACCCCTCCACCACGGTAAGGTGGCAGCCCAGGGAGAGGCCATTTCATTTTTAAGTACAAATTCAGGCTGATGAAGATAACTAATGTTTAAGATAAAACTACATCTCAATAGTGCCATTTATAATATTTGATCATATATTGTACCTACCTGTTGAGAAGCAACATGTTTTCTTTAACTAAAGAGTGTTCATGCAGGGTGACCTTTTATTGTGGGCAGTATAAGGCACACCCGTGCACTACTCATGATGTCGGATCAGCATCTTGATGTGGCACACCTGTGAGGTGGGATGGATTATCTCAGCAAAGCAGAAGTGCTCACTATCACACATTTAGACTGATTTGTGAACAATGTTTGAGAGAAATGGTGATATTGTGTATCTGGAATGAATTTTAGATCTTTAAGTCCATCTCATGAAAAATGGAGCAGAAACAAAGGTATTGTGTTTATAATTTTGTTGAGTGTACAATGTCATTCACTTTGAAGTTTCTTCTGGTTTTATACCATTTGTCTTTGTTATAAACTCAGCAGATATTCCCTTTTCCAACGAATCCAAAATTCATTGGCCAAATGTTGGACTCTGCGCCATCATTTTTTAAGATACAAGTCTTCTTTGACAAACTGGCCAGGTGGAGGAAGGATTATTGTTGACTTCATTTTAAGAATGTGATTTGGAGTTAAAGGTTCAGGTGCAGATGGATCATTCAAATTCTCAACGGTAAGTGGTCGGCTACTGACCATTGCCATTGTTTCATAAAACAAAGTTCTTAGAGATGTACTGTCCAGTCTTTGAGCTGAATTTTCAAGAATACTTGTGAGAACACTTCGAATAGTCCTAATCTGTCGTTCCCAGATGCCACCCATGTGACTTGCTGCTGGGGGATTCATTAGGAATTCACATTTTAGAGCCTTGACCCTTTCTTCTTCCATTCCTTTTATGAGTTCTGCAAGCTCCCTTTTTGCACCAATGAAATTGGTTCCTTGTTCACATCGAAGTAGACAGACGTTTCCTCTTATGGCAATAAAGGCTCTTAATGCATTGATGAATGCGTCAGTGGTCATCTCGTCAATCATTTTGATGTGTATGGCTCTTGAACATAGACAGGTGAGTAGAAGTCCATACATTTTAACCTCTTTTTTTCCCTCTTTTACATAGATTGATCCAAAGCAATCCATGCCGGTGTAGGTGAATGGAGGCGTTGTTTCCATTCTGTCTTGAGGTAAGTCACTCATCTTTTGCTCTTCAGTACATCTTCTGCACTTTCGACACTTGGCACATTTAAAGATGTGTGATGATATAATTCCACTGCTTCCTAGGATCCACCATCCATTCACTCTGAGTTCATTTAAGGTCATTCCATGTCCTTGATGATGAACCTTTCCATGAAAGTGCTTGACAAGCAAAGAGGATGTATGCCTGTTCTTAGGAAGTATTACTGGATGTTTTACGTGAGGATGTAATGCTTATTGGCGTCCTCCTACTCTCAAAACTCCATCTTCATCCAAAGTGGGACTTAAGCTTTTCAGCTTGCTGTACTTGATTTTAACCACACCTTCCTTTACTTTTAAGCTTTGTATCTCATATGGAAATGCTTCCCTTTGAACCAGTTTGACAATAGCAATTTATGTGTCTTTTCTTTCCTCCAAGCTTGTACCCTCATTGTGTCATGTTACAGGGTAGGTTTTTGACCCAGACATGAAGAATCACCACAGAACCAGAGGTAAGTAAAAGTTTCTATGTATTTTATTTAAGTGTTTGTGAAGGAGAGAAACATACGGAGATCCAGAGGGTTGAGGAGTTTCGGGGTGTTCTGGAGAGAGAATGGATTTTAGTCTTTGGATGTTAATGCAGAGGATAATCAAAAGGGCAGAGGAGGCTTACGGTCTTCAGGAAGTTGGGAAGCCAAGGAGGGAGGCAGGTCAGGTCTGGCTGAGCGGGAGATCGAGAGACCAAGGCTGGGATCTGAGCACAGGGAGTTGGCTGCAGGTGTGTCCAGGTGAGCAGGTGGGCGGAGGAGAGCTGGTGGTCAGAGGTGAACGAAGTGGCAGAAGGCTTTAGTGAATCCAAAGTTAATGAAGGGTGATGCTCTTTACAGGTGAAATCTGGACGGGTCAGGATAACAGATCAGATAAAACGCAGAGTCAGGATACAAAAAGACAAAAATATATTCTGAGACGAGAAGAGCTAAGGCTGGTAGCTGCTAGAACTACCAAAGACTGAGTATCATCTGGCACTGGTGAGTTGTCACGCTGCTCCTAAAATCCCCTGACCACTGATGGGCTGAACAGCAACAGCTGTGCTCTCCAGGACACGCCCACCTACAAACAGCACTCAGAAGAAAACAAAACCAGTATAGCTCAGCACAAACCATGACACATTGGTTCTTTGTTTCACCCATTTGTGTTCCGTGACTCATCGCTTCAATCTGGCAACAGTTTTCACTACTCTTGACCAGTCAGAGAAATTCTCAAAGCGCTCTAAAAGTGATCTGCTCTCCTTTGCCTTTGTGTTAAACACTGAAGCCCTGCAGAGTTCAGGATCATCATTTTGTACTTCTTTTATCTTGTATTTGGAAACAAGTAGTTCTTTTTGCCAGAGAAATGTTGGTCCTGAGAACCAGTTGGATTTCTTAAGTTCTTTTGCCATCAATCCTTGAGAGGCATGATCTGCTGGGTTATCCTCAGATGGAATGTAGGCCCATTGCTCAGCTTCTGTACTTGACTTGATTCTTTGTATGCGATTGGCGACAAACACTTGGAATCTTCTGGTATTGTTTCTTATGTAACCCAAAACAATTGTGGAGTCTGTCCAGAAGTATTCCTTCAGGTCTTAAATTTCCAGTTCCTTCTGAAGCACGTCACTGACTCGAACTGCAACAACTGCAGCTGAAAGTTCCAGTCTCAGCATTGTTGTAACTTTACTTGGTGAAACTCTGGACTTCCACATTACTAAAGCACAATGGATTTCATTGGATTCGTTGATAGCTCTGAGGTAAGTACATACACCATACAGTGCTTGTATCACAGAAGTGGTGAAGTTCATACCTTTTGATTTTTCCAAAGTTTGAAGGCAAGTGGCATCTTTTAACTTCCATGTCAGCTAGAGTGGGTAATTTTCTGACCCATGACTCCTACCGTGATCTTAAACTTACTGGAAGCTCATCATCCCAGCTGATCTTATCCTTGCACATTTGCTGAAGAATCTGCTTTCCAGAGAGAACAAAAGGTGTTATGAATCCAAATGGATCATACACGGAGGCTACAGTAGAAAGTACACCTCTCCTTGTCAATGGTCTGGGATTTACTTCAACTATAAGCTTAAGAGTGTCATGTGTGATGCACCACCCCACTCCAAGTGCTTTTGTGATGTGCGAATAACTAAATTCTATGTCTCGATTTTTGACAGTGGTGCGTTCCCCTTCTGGGATGCATTACATTATCATTGTTTGAAACAAACTTGTGGAGTCTTAACTTGACAGTGTTACAAAGCTCCCTTGATTCTCTGACAAGTTGAATGGCTTTTGTTCTGTAGGAACACTTACAAGACCATCATCTAAATATAAACTGTTTTCTATGAAGTGTATAGTACTTTCAGAGTACTGACCATTCCCTAGAGTTGCCAGATGTCTCAGGCCAAAGTTGGCACAGCCAGGGGTGGAAACTGCTCCAAGTAGGTGGACCTTCATCCTGTAGGTGGATGGCTTGGTTTTCAAATCACCATTTTCCCACTATAAGAAATGCAGATAATCTTGATCTTCGGCCTTTACATGAACCTGGTGAAACATTCTTTCAATATCACACATTACAGCAATTAGGTCTTTCCGGAATCTGCACAGGACACCCACAAGTTTGTTCGTTTGGTCAGGTCCAGTGAGAAGATGATCACTGAGAGATGTTTCATGAAACTTAGCTGAGCAGTCAAATACTACCCGTATCTTGCCTGGTTTTTGCGGGTGGTAAACTCCATGATGTGGAATATACCAAGCTGGACTGTTATTGATTTCTTCCTCTGGAATCTTTTCAGCATCTCCCCGAACCATCATGTCAGTCAGGAAGTTCACAGTCTTTGTAACAGGTTTCAACCTTTCTTAACTTCCTTTCCAGACACTGTAAGCAATGCATAGTACACATCTTATTGTTTGGCAACCTTGGTCTTTCTTCTCTGAATGGCAATGACATTTCGACATTTCAAGATGTCCATCCTCCTTTTGAATTATATATTTTTTTAAGTTTGTACAAGAATTTCAAGTCATATTGAGATACACAGTCCTCGTCATTAATTTTTCCAGAAAAATCTATCTCAAGAACCTTTATAGTGTCTGAAGGTGTAATTTCTTTAACTTCTGATCTGTTCACATAATGAACTTCAGCTTTAAGATTGAGCAGAGTCAACGTTTGGTTTCTGTTGACGGACAACTATGCGATGACTGATTCCAATTGCATCTCCATACTCTACACAGGGATTGCCATGACCAACAATGCTCCAACCAAGATCTGTGCGTTGTGCAAAAGGCTCATTGTCTTGACCAGGCACAACTTCCCTTGGTAGAAGAGCTTGTGAGCAGTTGTAGCTGATAAGCAGGCCTACCGTACAGTCCTGTAGGGGTGCTTTGTCATATTTCAGGTGCTCTAGGTGGGACCAAGCCTCTGCAGTTTTGTCAGTTGGTATGTGAGTTCTGTTGGCAGGAATTAAATCGCATGTGTAGGCTGGTGGTAAATCGATTATTTTATTTGAGTAGAAACCCCAAACTCGTAAATTATTTACTCGTTGAGACTTTACTGTAGTAGTTTGTGATGTCACTGTAGCAGCTTCAACTTCACTTGTTCCTTTGGTGCCTCCAAAGAGTCAGCTGTGTCGCTTAGCACAAATGTTGTGTCACTTTGAGAATCCAGTAGTGCATAGACAAGCACTTCTGGAAATGGCTGTGAAGCAGAAGAAAGCCAGACCGGAACTATTGCAGCTGTTTGGAAAGTAGCTTCAGTTTGATTGAACTTGAAGGTAGAAGCTATGACAATGTCTCTTGTTAGCATTGTTTGTGGGTTTACTTTCTTCTTTTCTTGAATTAAATTTTCTTGACCTTGACTTTGCCTAACTTGTGTGGCCTTTTGTTCTCCTTTGTCTCTATCTTCACGCAAACAGGTAGGATGTTGCTTACTGCATTTATTACAAACACTCCTACAGTTGCAGCTCTTTGAGAGATGACCTGAGTTGAGGCATCCAAAACACAACTTTTCAGCTTTGACAGATTTAACTGTCTGAGACTTCATCTTGCATAAACTTTCTGCATGTGTGCAAAGTATGCATGCTTCTCACAAAAAACACATATTTTGACAGTTTCTTCATTAGAACGTGCGACTAATGTCATGACTTTGACATTTTGTTGTCTGGATTTGTCACTTAGCTTAAATGATTGCAATGATGCTATAGGATTAAAGGAAATTTTTAATTCTCTGGTCAGAAATTTTACAAACTGACTGAAAGAAGGGAACTGGCCATTCTCCTCTTCCATTTCCATCACTTTTTGGTTCCATCTTGCAGTTAACCAATCAAGTAACTTTGCCAGAGTCTTTCTGTTTTCATTGCAGTCATTTAGGATCTCCACTGCCTTGATATGAACCATGGTGGATTCGCAGCTTCGTAGAAAATCAACAGACTCTCTTAGGTTGGTGCTGTCTTTAAGTCCAATCTTGGCCCATGCTTGAAGTTTGTCTCTATATGCTTTTGCAACTATAAATGGGTTTCCATATCTCTCCTCCAAGATCTCACACGCTGCAACATAGGCAGACTCAGTTCCAAGCAGGAAATACCATCTAGTGCATTTTTAACTTGTCCACCAACATATTTATGAAGGTAGTTTATATTTTCTTTATTCTGAATAGTATTTTGGTCAATCAAAGTTTGGGATGACAGCTTCCAATCACTGGATCCCCGCTGAATATTGAAGGTTCGGGTAGTGGAATTCTATTTGCATTTAAAGCATCTGCAAGTAGCTTAATTAACTCTGCTGTGTCTTGATTTGAGGAAGAACTAGGTTGTTGTGGAACAGGAGGTATAGATGATGGTTGACAGCTTGTTTGACTTGATGACTCAACATGTACTGCCATCTTATAGGTTATAGGTCGCTTAACCTTTTTCTTAATGTCAGACCCTTGATTATATACCTGAATTCTTGCCTGTGCAGTGCTGAGCTCTTACATGGTTACTAGATGGTTTATTCTTTTTCGTTTCGCTTCTAGAGCCGCTTCTTGCTGCTTCACTGAAGAAGTTTTGAATGCTCAGAGATGACGCTCTTCAAGATGGAGGTGATGGATTCTGTTTCACTTTTACTTGTGCTCCAAAGAGAGCCAGCTTCTGGCCAAACCTGATCCTCTTCCTGCACTTGTCCTCCCAGGTGACGTAAAGCTTTAGAAAGGATGAAGTTTGAAATCTCCACACACAAATCTGCTCTTCTCCGTGTTTCTTGATCTGGAGTTGAGAGTTTACGCAGATCTTCATAAACATGCTGGATATCTGCAGAAAGCCCTTTAACAGCCCCCAAGATAACACGTAGACCCTCTGATAAATACTCTGAGGACTTTGTTAACAAATGCTTAGAGAACTTAACGTGTGCTTTCCATTTTTTGTAAATGTTGTTGAATCTTTGTGTAAGAGCTTTAATTTTCTCTTGTAGTGCCTTGCCCCTCTCTGTTAGAGTACGTTGGCGTGCCCCACGTCTGAGCAGCAGCTCTTCCTCTCGCAGTGGCTCTGCACTACCTTCCTCCTTTTCTGCAGGCTCATGGCTGAACAATTATCTAACCAGAAAATGTTGATTTTAGAAATGAAATAAACTTGCTTAGAATTTCAAACATCTAACGTGGAACTCAATAGTTACACTCTATAGAAACACCTTGACGTTTCAAGTATTAAATATGCAACAAATTACAGGAAGATTGACAGGGAATCCATCTTTCTTCTTCAGTCCTTTCATTAGTTAGTTCTTTAGCAATAGATTGAATGCTTTCAGTCCATTCTCAGCTGTCTGCTTGCCAGCACTTCATCCAGGTTGTGTTCTTCACACACCTGGTTTGCATTCATCATTAAAGGTGTGGCTGACAGAGCAGCTCAAATGTAGCTTTCCAAAATAAAAGTCCACGTACAGGAAACACAAAACAACCTTCCTTTTCAACCCAGTGTCTTACAAATGGAAAAATAAATAAACTAAGAAATAAATAGCAACAACAGTTACAAACAACTAAAACTACAATCAAAATGGTTTGGATGGAAAACAAAGCCATTTTAAATCTTAATACATTAAGATATAATAATACTTGAACTTTGTTTTAGAAAAACATCTGGCCCTCACGGTGACTGATGGAAAAAAACTCTGCCCCTTCAAATCAAAATCAAATCAACTTTATTTATATAGCACTTTTCATACAAAAAATGCAACTCAAAGTGCTTTACAGATTAAAATGGCCCCATGGATCCCACATTCCCATCCCAGCCCCCCTCCCCAAGTATAAAACAATTAAAAATTACAGTTCCCCTCCCGCACCCAACTTCCAAAATGGACATACAATCACCCGCACACTCGTCCATGCACACACACACACACACACGCACACACACACACACACTCGTGAACACCAGAGGAAACAATAGGCTGAGTTCAGATGGGTCAGGTAATGAACGACACATCATCAGCGGAGCCATCTGCCCTGGCCGCAACAGATCCACGGCAGCAGCCAAGACACCGGCCCATGACGCCCAGTGGCGTAGGGCAGGAACCCCCACCAGTGCCCGGGCAGTACCCGGGGAGCGCCCCGGCCGCCGCCGCCCCTGACCACCGGCCCCAAGGCAGAGGGCTCCGCAGAGGAAACACTGGAGGATTTAAGATATATAACATATAAAATAATAAAAGCTAATAATGATAAAAAGTAACTGATAAAAAGTGATTATAAAGATAGTAAAAGAAAACATAATCATGTAAAAACACTAAGATGTAAATAAAATGATAAAATTAATAAAAGAGATAAATATGTATGTATAGATAAACCAATTTAGCTGAGGACTCCTGGTCTACAGGAGCGGTTCATCACTAAATCAAACAAATCAGCTGTGTTCACAATCCAAAACATGCAGAAAACATGCTGGAAGCAGACTGCAGCACTGGCATGTCAGCTCGCCACTCTCAATTTGAAAATGCAATATTCTGACCACATGGGGCAGTGGGGGTCTGAGTGAAATTTCATCAATCCTGTAAATGATCATTTTAGTGCATAATAGCTCAAGAAAATGATGTAAAAAAATGAAAAAGTTGCATAGTATCCCTTTAAAGCAGAAATCTGGAGTTTTTTCAGAGGGCACCATCTAGGGGCAGAAAAAACTTATCGCACCTTAAGCCCCTCTTCCAATGCCTCTCGTTCGTGAATGCGCACCTCTAGCTGGGCAACAGCGCAAAAATATATGTTTTTAAAATTGTTCTCATGGTATGCTAGCGTAAAGGTTAACGATCACTTTTATCGATACCTGAAAGGGAGAAAACTCCAGTTTGCTACTTTTAAAACACTGATCACGTTCAAGGAAGTCCAGACTTTTAGTTTTCCCTGTGCTTGAAGGGCAAACTCAAGCTCTTAGACTGAAGCAGGATAATTTCCTCCCTGTTTCCCAAACATAAAGCATCACTGTACATAACCGTGATGAGGTTATGTGGAATCACATTGTTTTCTGTGAGACATTGACACCACATCAAGATATATAATTTATCAGCATGATGATGGACTGAAACACATTTGCAGCTAATTTATACACAAATGATGCATGCGATTTTTAATATGACAGCTGCGCTGTCGCCGAAGACACCTTCGGGCCTTTCTGAGAAAATATCAAAAGGAAGAGGTGTGATAACCTTATCTTTGGATGAATGCGGAAATCTCACCTCCACTTGACGACACAGACTGATAGGGTCCTGTATTTGCTAACTAAACAACAAGTCTTGATATGAATACTCAGAGTATGAGAAATTGTATCTGTGGATATAATAATACCTCCATCTGTGAGTAGAATCATTCATGAAGTGTTCATTCAGTGGGAGGAAAAGTGTGTGTGTGTGTGTGAGACATAGTGTGAACATTATGAATTTTTTTGATATCTTCTCTTCTGTTTTCTCATTAGGCAGATAGAACATCTAATTGCATTTTTTAAATAAAAAATGCTACTTTTTAGCACAGCTCAGCCCCACCCGATCTGTTCTCTGTAAAACACGATTTTTATCATAGTGGGAAAAACAAACTGCTTGTTTTTGGTTGAAGGCGCAGCAGTCATGATGACACAACATGGGCTCATATTTACTCATCTTTGGAACAAAAAACAACTTTGACTTTGCAGAGGATTTAGAAGTTAGACAACCATGTCCACACACCCAAGCCTCTGCACAGAAAAATAATGTCCGACTGAGATCCTTCTCCGTGCTGTCTCTTTTTCTGCTGCCTTCTCCTTAATTAGTTAACCTCTCTTGTTCTTTCCATCTCCTTCTGATTGCTTTTTTCTTCTGAACTGTGGTTTCCGGCCTACGCTGCTTTTAAAGCTTTGCTTCAGAACAAATGAGATTTCACACAAGTTCATTCTGAGGAAAAACTTTGAATGCTTAAGACATTGAGACAAGCACATATATTTGAAACTGGGAGACAATTTATCTCCAACTTGATGCAAGCATTGGATTGTGATAATGGATACAACCTTCTCGGTCATGCTTTGATGCCGAAAATTGTCACTAACACATACAAAACTGACTTTTATGATTTTTTTTTTTAAATTAAGTTTTCTTCTGATTAAGGAGTAAAAATATGGTTGGCAGTGGAAGTGTGGGTCAGTTCTTTACCCCAGGGGTGTGTCCAGGGAATGGCCTGGGGTAGCACCATCGACATACATATATGGACATTGGGTTTTCATAGTATCCAAAAATACGTTTTTGTACTAAAATGGGAGGTGGCCACCACCGCCATTTTGACCGTGTCACAGGTTCCGTCAAGCTCAGACAATTCCATAAAAGGGAAGAGAGGTGGAGCTGAGGGTGGGGCTATAAGGCTGGGATCGACTGACGACACCCGGTCGAACTAGCTACAAGCTAACCTGAAGCTAACCCAAAGCCAATGCGATGGTGGGAGCTAAGCTAACGGAGGTAGCAACCTAGCTACAACCGGAGTTAACTGTGCACAACACCAGAGCTTCTGAGTCAGAGATACGCCGGGCTGACCGCTGGGTAAAACCGGGTGGAACACAGAGGTCTCCGAGACCTCCACAGAGGTCTCAGAGACCTCCACAAGCCGGCAGCCACACAGCAGACAAGCGCCGCTGAGATCTGAGATGCACAGAGCTGCCGCTGGGGAGAACTGGGTGGAAAGGTTTCCATCCCAGAGCTCCACAAGCCGTCAGCCCGCGCAGCACACAGAAACCGTGATAGACAGAGATGCGCCGAGCTGTGGGGAGACCCAGCCGTCAGCCCGCGCAGCAAACAGAAGCCGCGATCAGACAGAGGTGCGCCGAGCTGCGGGGAGGGGAGAACTGGGTGGAAAACATCGGTCTCCCGAGAGCTCCACAAGCCGATAGTGGGAACCCAGCTCCACCAACATGTTATATTTCAACCCATTTTCTAAAGTGCAGCATTATGTTAAATGCACTGGGTTTTACCCTATTACATTTAAATTTCATGGTTAAACAGTACATGTTAAAATCTAAGCTCAGCTTGGCAGTGACCTAAAATACATAAATATAATTTTACTTGCCGAAAAAAATGAAGTGGAGACTCCTTGGACGCTCTATTAGTGCAATTAATGCCACAGCAAGTCATTTTGTCCAACAATTGCACAAAAAATATCCAAAACAGAATTCACAAACACAGAGACTCAAAATCCCGGAGCACTTTCCAAGCCAGACCGAGGCTCTACTGAGGCCTTTGTGGTCACATGGGTCGGATGCTCATTAATTAAACAGAATTTTAGGCTTTTTATACACTTAAACAGAAGAGTGAGAAAAAAATTCACCCCCCCTCGGAGTTATCATGAGTGTAAACTAGATACTTTAAACAAAAAACATGTTTTGGTACCAGGCTGCAAACATGTGTATTTCTGCTGTGAAATTTGTATTTTTAACATGGGAGTCGATGAGGATTTGCTCACTTCTGGCACCAGCCCCCAGCGGATGAGTGTGGAAGTGCAATTTTTGGTACTTCCGGGTTGAGACCAATTTCTGAGCCACATTGTGGGGGCTTGGGAAGCACATGCCACCATTGAAAGCTGACTGGTTTAAATCTCTGGACTCCTCAATTACTAAATTCCTTTGGCAGGATAAACCTCCACGAATTAGCTTAAAAACACTTCAGAAGACCAAAGACAGAGGAGGACTGGATTTACCCAACTTTATTATTATTTCTTAGCCAACAGGCTGCAATATATACCAAGATGGTTGCAAGATAACCCAACAGATGAGTCCTGGTTAGATATAGAACAGACACTTTGCAATACGATAGAGCTTTCAGACTTACCATTTATTAGCTCAAGCATAAGAAAACATGAAAGCTTCAAAAGTATTAGTATCAGCACCTCTCTGACAGCATGGTGGGAGTATCTTAAAATGACCGAGTCTTCACTAGTACCATGCAGACGCACACCTATCTGGAATAATCCTGACATTTTGCAAAAAAACAAAATGATGAACCTTCCGGACTGGAAAAATAAAGGAATCCTATACCTGGAACACATATATGAAGGATTGGACTTCATCCCATTTAATCAAATAGTCTCCCAATTTGGAATGGATAAGAATAGCTTTTTAGAATATCACCAAATTAAATCTGTAATCAAACAAAAATTTAAGCTCAATAAAATAGAATTACAAACACCACCAAGGGTATTAGACTTCTATAATCTCAAAGCCCCCAAACTACTGTCTAAAGTATATAAGACACTGTCCAAAATAGACGATAAAATTGCAATCCCTATTGAAAAATGGGAGGTGGATCCATCAGTTAGCTTTGACCAGGACTTCTGGTCCCAAACTTGTTTAAAAACTTTTAAAATGATCAGACACCCCAATTTACAATTAATTCAGTACAAAATTCTACACAGAGTACACTATACAGGTCATCGGATGTTCAAGATGGGGTTTGTGTCGTCTGACACCTGTACACACTGCACAAACAACATTCCTGACAATTACATTTATGCACTGTGGTCCTGTCCACCTGTCCAGGAATTTTGGGGTAGAGTATGTGAAGATCTGTCAAAATGTCTGAAATGTCATATCCCAACTTCCCCCTCTCTTTGTTTACTGGGAAACCTGGACGATGTCCCGATTGAAACATCTTTGGTTCACGTGGTTCTGACTGCCATATGCATCGCTAAGAAAACTATCCTCTTGAATTGGAAAAATAAAGAAACTCTCTGCATTAACCAGTATAGAAATCTTTTGTTAGATCATATTGCACTTGATATAGCCTCTGCTTCCACTTCAGATGAATCTCTCTGGGCTCCTTTGATCGGTTCCATCACATAGCGAAGGTGGGGGGCCGTTGATGTTGTCCTGCGGGATGGTGTGGGTGGGGGGGTCTGAGTTTGGAGTATCCAGATGTTCCCTGGAGGTGGGTTCACTGGGGGTGTCTGGGACTGGGGGGCCGTTGCCCCCCTCTGGAGGTGCTTGGGTTGCCTCGGGGGGTGGACTACTGGCAGTTGTGAGTGGGGCCCCTTGGGGATATTGGGGGCGGCCATGGGTCACTGCCTGGTGGCTGCAATGCCCCTGGGCGGGTCTGGGTGGGGGCCTGGGGGCTCGGGGTTTGGGGGCGGCCGGCCCCGTGTGGGGATCTGGGCGGGGCCTTGGGGGTCGGGTCCTGGCAGGTATGCTGCCGGGAAGAAGGCAGGAACACGCAGCAGTGCCTGGCCCGGGTTCGGGGGCCTCAGGTAGACATTGGCTCCTCTGCCGTTCCATCACAGGGGAGGGGGAGGTCCAGGAGGGGGAGGACCGAACCTTACCTGGATGTCCCATGTCTTATATATTCTGGAAGTTGTGCAAATGCAGGGATGGGCATAGATATTCTAATGGGGTGGGGCTGTGTTGGTACCCTCGGACTCCGTGGGGCTCTGTAATGCTGCTGCTTTGGGCCCTGGCAGGATGGGCTGGGGTCTCCATGCCCTGGGTGGCGGTTTGACAACAGAGGTGCCTATTGGGGCCAGTAAGGGAGCTGGCTCCCTGGAGGGCTAAGCCTAACCAGCCATTCCTCCCCATCCCCATATATTTCTCTCCTCCTGCTCCCTCACATCATCACACAAACATACACATAGGACCTTGGGGGGTGGGCAAGTCAGGGAGTGCGGGTATGGACCCCATTTCCGCATTCCTGTGGCAACCTGCCCCCCAATTTTATTTGCACCTTATACACTTCCACTGACGACATTCCACACAAACACACACTTAGGGCCTTGGGAGTGAGCACATTCAACGGCATTTGGCAGGGGGATATTTCAGCCTCCTCCCGAGTGCCGGTGCCCACTTCCAATTTGAAACCGCACTTAGACACTGATGGCTGAGGGTGTAAGTGGGGTGGTGCGGTGGCATCAGCTGGCATAGGTCGGATGATGCCCGCACTGCCCACTCACCACAGTCATGGAATACACCTCATGATCACACAACACTATATTGGAGCAGGCGGAGGGAGACTAGGGGTCTTAGCCACCTCTGTTGTCACTAGGCTTCTTGGGGCTGGAGGCTAGGAGGGAGATCTGGCCGTCTGGTTGGGGTCTGGGGTGGTGGGTTGCTGTGCTCAGCGTTGGGCGGGGGAGCCTGCTCATCAGCACCCCAGCAGAAAGGGTCAAACTCTGGTTGCCGGTGATGGTTGTACCCAATGTGCAGCAGTACCGGGACCAGAGTGAATAGGGTGTGTATGGGGAGCATGAGTGGGTGTCCGGCGTGCATTTTTGTAAGTCTTGGGTTGTATGTGCATGTGTGAGCATGAGGGAGGGAGTGTGTGACTGTGTTTGTGTATGACTGTATATGTCAGGTGGGGCCTTTGACTCCTCCCCTCTCCTGGAACTTCTCTTGATGATATAGATCTTTTTCCCCCCTCCCCCTGCCACACCTGGTGTGAGGGGTTGTGCCATGGTCTGCCTGAGTGTTTGTGGCAACCAGGTCTGGGGGTTTAAGATTTTGGCATCTGCCTGATAGATCCCGGTGGCTGCCTGGTGGGGTCTGGGTCCCTGGGCTCTGCTGGGTCCCCAGCGGGGATGGTCACCCCTGGGTTCCGGGTCGCTGGGTCCCGGGCTCGGCCGGCTAGGGGGTGGGAGGCTGCGGGCGGGCCTGTGGGCTTGCCGCTGATGTCTCCCGGGACTCTGCCGGCAGCTGGTTGTGGCCCCCCGGGGCGATCCTCTGTGCCTCTCGAGGGGGGCGGGGGCCTTCCTGGTTGCAGTCTCCTTAGGGTTCCTGTGTTCTGGGACAGCGCCTGGATCTCTGGGACTTGGAGCTCACCCCGTCACCTGCGCATCTTTGGGGGGCGGATCTGTGGTCCCTCACACTCTCTGTTGGACGCTCCTATAGAGAAACCTTAAATAAACAAGCGCGTGTACACACACAGGTGCTCACATGGTGCTCTCAAAAGTATGGGCTTGGGCACGTTAAACACAGGTCTTAAGACTATGGTGGGCACTTAATGCACTGTGATTTATTATCGTGATTCTTCAGTTAAGCAATGTTGATTATATTTTTTTTTCATCAAGTTGACGCAGTGATAGCTAGATCTTGTTGTATTGTTGTTGTGTCCCTTTTTTTTGTCCTTTTGTTGTTTTTTTGTCTTTTTCTGCAGGTCTAGAAGCAGACTCTTGTTCATTGTTTATTTTTGTGGGAACACCCCCCCCCCCCTCCCCACCTTTTCCTTTCTCTTTCACCTCTGTCTCCGTGTCTGGTCGGAATTACAAAGCATTCAACAACAATAACAATAAAGTTTTAATTATCAGGCGTGACATTAAAAGCAAACGCTTTGATGCTCCGCCTGAGAATAAATCTGTAAGGCTTGTCGCCAGCATTCAGACATCAATTCTGCTTGCTTCACAGCCAGACAGGACACGGTAAAAAAAAAAAAAAAAAAAAAAAAAGAAATCTGAAAGAAATCTGATTGGCCACCCCAAGTGCCACACCACTGAGTTCCATTTAAATTCACTTTACATTGCCCACAAAAATCTTAGAAATAAAAAACCCCAAACAGTAGGTGGCAGAGTGCACCGTTAAAATTAGCCCTTTTTAGAAGACACACCATGTCGGCAAATCAGCATAATACTGCCGCTGTGGTGTGGCTTATGAACATGTCGTGATGGCATGGTGATGCAGGAATTTTGCGGCATTCTTGCCGCCAGGTTTGGTAGTACTATTGCCGCAAGGCTGGACTTGTGATTGCATAGTACGCCTTGGGTGGTTTCATGATCATGTGGGAAGTTACTGCCGAGCTCCTGCAGGAAACTGTAATAAAAATAAAAGTAAAAAACATTAGGAAATTTCACTTTTGTAAACAGAATCAGCTGAGATGTTAAACTGGAGCAATGCAGAGCTCCAGTTGCAACAAAAAACGAGCTATGTCCAAGTTTAATGGAAATCCATGGCACACCATCACATAATCATTTGTAAAAAGGACAAGATTGCACCACATTACCGCCACAGACTGACCACTTATAAACGACCTAAGGCTCCCAAAGCCGGCCTGGCTTTGCTACAAAATGGCAGCATTGTTTTCTAAAAGAGTCTATTGTTTCCAGCCCCAGGCCAACATAACATTTCGATATCATTTGTATTCATTATTTTTATTATATTGACATTAATAGCTTTTAGAATCCTGGTGTTATGGGCTTTGAGTAATTGTTTTCTCTATTACCGGGGACTTCACACAACTTCGGGTCCTTGGAGGAGAACAGAAGAGGAGAGCAGAGGAGAGAGTGGGGGCGTGAGCTCCTGCTGCAACGAGGTGCAGGGTTGCCGGGACAACGGGGGAGGATCCCCGCAACAAGGACAGACAGCGGCAATATCGAGGGGAGGAATCTCCAGGACGCGGATCAGGGATCACACCTGCAGCAAATGAACTGCTTGCTCGCCTCACCTCTTCAAACAGGATTTAAGCAGTTCATGGACGCTCCGACGGGGAGCGACTCTTTAACCTTGAGCTCGTCTCCGCAGCTGCTTCATTGTGCACATTTACTGTTTGGCAAATTCACTAAGTGTGATAAGTAATAAAAAGAGATTATAACTCTCAAGTATTTTGCTTACGTCATTCTATTGGTCCTAGAAGACGATTAGACGGACTCGTGTGCACTTAAGAAAGACAAAAGAAGCTACTGCTCATCTGTACTCCGTTTGGAGACAGACTTGTTTGTTTAGACTTGTTTGTAAACGGCAGCTTTAGAAGCCCCAGGCTGCGACTTCTGTTGAGTGCCGATTTGGTACATTTGTTTTTGTTTTGGGACATTAGAAGCTCACCCCCCTTTTCAGTTGTGACGATGTAACATGGGGGCTCGTCCGAGATTTTTGTGGTTTTATTACTCAAGATAGTGAGTAGGATTTCGGCCCGGGAGGGGGGCATAAGTTTGGGGTATTTGGTATAGTAACCTTTTGTCATTTCTGTCATTTGTCATTGCTTTTGAGAGGCGATGTGTACATTTATTTTGAAAGATTTTCTTGCTGCACCTTCACGTAGACAACTGGAAAAGTGTCGCAAGAGTGATTTACTGGAAGTAACTGCCTACTTTGGTCTTGCCGGGCTCACAGCACATGCTGAAGACTGATCTCAGGGCAGAGATTATCTCCTTCATGGAAAACAAAAAGCTTCTCTCCCCTTTGGCTGATATTGCTATTTTGCCTTCACAGCAGGATATGGACAATGCGGAAGGTGAAGAGGCGAGGAGCGCATCGGAGGGTGGTGGTTCCGAGGATGGAGCGGAGATCATGAGGACTCCAGAGGGGGGTAAGGTCGCCAAGTCTCCCCCAGTGACTCTTCCTCGTTACGATCCAGAGTCTCCGGAACCGCGGCCTGGTTCGGGACCGGTGTCACCTGATCACGCCCGGCTACAGGTGCGACTCGCACGCCTGAAATATGAGGCCGAGGACAAACAGCGAAGGCGGGAGTTCGAGCTTCGCAAACTGGAACTCGAACTGGAAGCTGACACAAGACTAAAGATGAGACGAATGGAGCTGGAGATGCAGGCTGAAATAACTGTCCATGGTGCTGATGCAGCATCTAGAGGCCCCCTGGCAGCGACTGAGAGACTGGATGTCGGGAAGTGCATGGGGCTGATGCCGCCGTTTCGCGAGGCCGAAGTGGATAGTTACTTCGCCGCATTTGAGCGTATCGCTACGACACTCAGTTGGCCGCGTGAAGTGTGGCCTCTTCTCCTTCAATGTAAGTTGTCTGGTGTTACGGCCGCCGCCGTTTTGAAGCCCAGTGGTGTGCTCCGCGCCGTTCCCTGTGCAGCAGCGCAGCACCACGGACAGCTACGCCCTGGGACGTTGTCCTTACTCCAGCACCATGGACAGTGTCGGAGCGGCAGGCACAGGCAGCTGGGACTTTTCACCTCATCAGCCGGCCCTTCAAAAGCGGCCAGCTGGAGCTCATCAGGGGAGAGAAATGTTTGGAGTTGCAGAGGCAACGTGTGTTCTCTCCCCGTTGGCGGTTACCAGAGATTTTGTGGTTAATACCAGGTTGTGGTTTGCTTCTTGTGAAGAAGCAGCTTTAGAACCTTTTGTGTTTGGGATATTCGCAGTTAAGCGGTAGTTTTTGGTTTTGGTGTGTCTACAAGACCACCTTGTGGGTAAATTACCAGGTGGGGTTTTTTCCCCTTTTTGAAGTCTCAGTTTCCTGAGCTATTTTCGTTGTTTGGGTAACTTAAGTTAATTCAGTATTTGGTTTTGTCTTTTAGACAAACCTTATTTAATTTAAGGGTGGGATTTTTCCCCTTTTGAGTTTCATTCCCTTTTTAAATAAAGGAGATTTTATTTAGGATTTAGAGTGGTTGGTCCTCGGGACATTTTCAGTTAATTAAGGATAACTTAGTTAAAGGTAAGGGTTTTTTGGCCCTTCTTTTGGTTCTTTTTTTTTGTTTGTAATAAAACCTTTGAAATTACAAGGACACTTTGAGTTTGGTTTTGCTTGGTCAAGCCTTTTTCTCCCCAACGAGGGTCACTTTTTGTTAGACTGGTCCATCTTATGTTTATTCCCCTCACCTTCCTAGCTGAGCCCACAGAGGGGTGTAACATCTGGGAAAGCGCAGGAGGTAATGACTGCTCTGTCTGTCTCTGACTGTGGGGATTATGATACTATTAAAGATGCAGTTTTACATGCCTATGAATTAGTACCTGAGGCTTATAGGCAGAAATTTAGATCTCTACGTAAACGTGATGAGGGGCAAACATTTGTTGAATTTGCGAGAGAGAAGGGTTTACTGTTTGATAAATGGCTGCAGTCCTCAAAAGTGACCAACCTGAACGAATTACGAGAGTTAGTTTTACTGGAGGAGTTTAAAAGATGTCTTCCTGAAAGAACGGTGTTGTATTTAAATGAGCAGAAAGTGAATAATCTGTCAGCTGCAGCACTTCTGGCTGATGAGTTCATGCTAACCCACCGGGTTAAAGTGGAGAAAGTAGTCAGGGACAGATCGCATGCTGTAAAACCTAGGCACTTTGAAAGAAACTCAGAAACAAGTCCACCAAGGTGTTTTTACTGTCACCAAGTGGGTCATATTGTGAAAGATTGTCTGATCTTGAAGAGGAGAGAGAGGAAAAATGACCGTGTGGTAGCATTTGTTGCATCAGATAAAACTCAGAAAAGGCCAGGCTTGCTTGACCCCTCATATGAACCATTTATTTTGGAGGGTTCTATAAGTATGGGAGAGGGGGAGAGCGTGCCAATAAAAATCCTCAGAGATACTGGAGCATCTCAAACATTGGTACTGGAGTCTGCGCTTCCCTCTGAGGCAACAGTCAATACAGAAACGTCTGTGTTGTTGAAGGGTTTGACGGGTGAAGTTATGTCATGTCCACTTTGTGAAGTGAAAATCGCAAGTAAACTTGTGTCGGGTGTTTTTAAAGTGGCTGTGTGTAAAACTTTACCTATTGCAGAGATTCATCTGCTGCTGGGAAATGACATAGCGGGAGGAGCTGTTGTTCCTGTGCCTCAGGTCATTGAACACCCAGAGAAAGTTGCCGGTGTGATGTCCCCACGAGGTATTGTTCCATCGTGTGTAGTGACCAGATCAGCCGTACGTCATGAGGCAAATGAATTCCAAGGGCTTTCTGATCTGTTTTCTGACTCCAGTTGTACTTCAGACATGCACCAGCTACCAGATGTAGGCGTTACTGATAAAGATGTTGCAGAAGAGAATCTACATTTTGAGTCCCAGGACCGTTTGGTTTCACGTTCAACATTAATAGATGAACAGAAAAGGGACAAAACATTAAAGAAGTGTTTTGATGCAATAAATTCGTCTGTTAAATTCTCGACAACATTCTTTTTGGAGAACGATCTACTGATGAGAAGCTGGGAAAATCCAGTAGAGGGGAAAGCTCCCTGGGGAGTGGTACACCAGATTGTAATACCGGAGTGTTTTCGAAGACAGATAATAGCCTTAGCTCATGAAAGTAGATGGTCAGGACACTTGGGAGTGAAGAAAACTTATTTGTCTATCCTAGATCATTTTTTTTGGCCGGGGATGAAACGGGATATAGCAAAGTTTTGCAGAGCCTGCCACGCGTGTCAGATGGTGGGAAAGCCAAATCAGCCCATTAAACCGATGCCGTTGTCACCCATTCCTGTAATAGGACAACCTTTTGATCACGTCGTCGTAGATTGTGTGGGTCCGTTGCCACGCACAAAGTCTGGGAAAAAGTTTTTGTTGACCATAATGTGCAGTGCCACCAGATTTCCAGAGGCAATACCATTGGCTACCATAACTACCAAGAGTGTGATCAGAGCTCTATCAAATTTCTTCTCGCTCTTTGGTCTACCACGGGTGATCCAAACAAATCAAGGGTCAAATTTCACATCTGACCTCTTCAAACAGGTCACAAAAGTATTGGGGATCCAACATATTATGTCTGCCCCGTACCATCCTGAATCACAGGGAGTCTTGGAACGATGGCACCAAACATTTAACCCCCAAATTCCACTACCTCCGCTCTGCTGCGCTCCGCTCCGACACGAACGCCGGAGCAAAATCGGTCCCGTTCTAGTCAATCAGAGCAATTCCACTACTGCGGCCGTGCTCCGGCAGTGCGGCGCCGTGCGGCGCCCTCTGTTCCGGCGTCCGGCAAAAATAGAATCGATCCTATTTTTGCCGGACGTCGGAGCACCTCCGCAGTAAATGGACAGAAATCACAACGGCCCAACAGGAAAAGGAGCAAGCACATCTTCCGTTTTTCACAATAAATCGCTAAACAAAAGGCGTTTTTTGTTTCATATGCACAGGTTTAACAACTTTTAACAACTATCAATGGCGGCTGAAGTTTAAATGCACAAAAATAAGCCATAAATACAGTTGCCACTATCAAAGTAGTCACACTTTGTTGATCCAAACACTGCTGATCTCTCAACACAATGATGGGCAGATTAAACAGTTCATTTCCGATGCTTCTCCCGCACAACGGGTGTTTGGATCTAACTTCCGCGTTTATTGCTCGGACTGTATCGCAAGATCTCGAAAATCCCGCGCATGCTTGTTTGCCCCCCTCAGGTCTCCGCACCGGAGCGGAGCCGTTGTAGAGCGTGTACCAGTAAAAATTGAGTTCGGAAGCGAGCGGCTGCGGAAGGCGGGGGCGGACCGGAGCGGAGCGGAGCGGAGCGGAGCGGAGCGGAGGTAGTGGAATTTGGGGGTAAGTCGATGTTGAGGAAATACTGTTTTACAACATCTAAACAGTGGGATGAAGGTGTGCCTTTCTTGTTGTTTGCAGCTAGAGAAGCTACGCAGGAGTCACTGGGATACAGCCCAGCGCAACTTGTTTTTGGGCACACTCCTAGGGGACCGTTACAGGCTTTAAAGGAGCGGTTTCTGCAGTCACCAGGTTCACTCAAAATGAACGTAAACAAATACGTGAAATGTTTTAGGAGTCGCTTAAGATTTGCAAACCAAATAGCACGAGAGCATTTGAAAAACGCGCAGAAGGTGATGAAAAGCCACTTCGATCAAAAGGCTAAACTGCGCGATTACTTGCCAGGAGAGAAAGTGTTAATGTTAAGTCCTAGTGTTGGTGACACATTGAGTACACGTTTTGAGGGTCCATTTGAAATCAGCCACAAAATCAATGAAAACACTTATGCGGTTAAAACATCACACCGTCGGAAAGCTGTAAAAATCTGTCATGGGAATCTATTAAAATCTTATGTTCCCCAGGTCTCAGCGGATCGGATGCAGGATGGAGCACCAGTGTGCGCAGCTGGTCTCATCGCCACGTCCGATCCACAGGAGGAAGTAGTGATTCGAGCTTTACATGCCGTAAGTTCGCGCTTGAAAAATTCTGAAGCGTTGTTGAATTTGGATGAGAAATTAACACATTTAACAGAACAGCAATGTGAAGATGTGACTGTGTTAATTAATGCACATCTTAGCTTGTTTTCAGATGTCCCTACGATTACGAACGTGTGTCACCATGACGTGATTCTGACCAAACTTCAACCTATAAATCAGCACCCCTACAGGGCAAGTCCAGAAAAACGCCGCCTAATGAAACAAGAAACGGATTATCTGGTTCAAAATGGTCTAGCGGTAGCAAGCTGTAGTCCATGGGGGTCTCCTTGTTTGATAGAGGAGAAGCCTGATGGGTCGACCAGGTTCATCACAGATTATAGAAAAGTTAATGCCGTCACTGAGCCGGATTCGTACCCATTACTGCGTGTTGATGACTGCGTGGATAGCATAGGTATGTCTACATATATATCAAAAGTGGACTTGTTAAAAGGTTACTGGCAAGTGCCTCTTACTGAGAATGCGTCGAAAATCTCCACTTTTGTTACTCCAGATGCGTTTCTGCAGTACAAAGTCATGCCCTTCGGGATGAGGAATGCACCTGCTACATTCCAGCGTCTTATAAATACTGTCATAGCTGGCTTAGAGAATTGCAGTGTGCATATTTGGATGACATAGTCATACACACAATGTCATGGCAAGAACACCTACACACTTTGAATGAGTTGTTTAAGCGCTTGGTAAGGGCAAATCTAACTATTAACCTTGCGAAATGTGAGTTTGTTAAGGCCACAGTCACATACCTGGGGAAGGAAGTGGGACACGGATTTGTTCGTATGCTTAAAGATAAAGTGCTGTCAGTTTCAGCCTTTCCGGTGCCCAGGATGAGACGGGAGCTGAGACGATTTCTGGGGATGGTAAGCTACTATCGCTGTTTTTGTCCAAATTTTGCAACCGTGGTACATCCCCTTACTAATCTGTTAAGTCCAAAATATCCATTTGTGTGGAGTGAAGAAGCTCAAGCAGCTTTTACGTCCTGCAAAGTTCTTCTCTCCAGTGTACCTGTGTTGAAGGCTCCAGATTTGGCCAACCCGTTCACCTTGGAGGTTGATGCTAGCCAAGTGGGGGCGGGTGCCGTTCTACTGCAGGCCGATGAGAAGGGGATTAACCATCCGGTGGCGTATTTCTCGAAGAAGTTCTCTCCCTGTCAAGCCCGGTATTCAGTTATTGAAAAAGAGACGCTTGCCCTAATAATGGCTCTGCAACACTTTCGAGTATACGTAGGTTCTACTACCGTACCCTTGGTAGTGTACCAATCCGTTGTCATTCTTGGCCAAAATGTTCAATCAGAACCAGCGCCTAATGCGGTGGGCATTGCTTTTGCAAGAATATGCTTTGGAGATCAAACATAAGAGGGGTACTGATAACGTGGTAGCGGACTGCCTGTCCCGCATGCCTGATTGCAGTTGAGGTTCTGTTTTTTTTTTTTTTGTTGTTGTATTTTTTATTGTTTTTCTTCTTTGAGAAGTTTTTGTATGTGACGGATTGTAAGTTTGACTTCATCAAACTTTTTGTGAGCAGGGGAGGTGTTATGGGCTTTGAGTAATTGTTTTCTCTGTTACCGGGGACTTCACACAACTTCGGGTCCTTGGAGGAGAACAGAAGAGGAGAGCAGAGGAGAGAGTGGGGGCGTGAGCTCCTGCTGCAACGAGGTGCAGGGTTGCCGGGACAACGGGGGAGGATCCCCGCAACAAGGACAGACAGCGGCAATATCGAGGGGAGGAATCTCCAGGACGCAAATCAGGGATCACACCTGCAGCAAATGAACTGCTTGCTCGCCTCACCTCTTCAAACAGGATTTAAGCAGTTCATGGACGCTCCGACGGGGAGCGACTCTTTAACCTTGAGCTCGTCTCCGCAGCTGCTTCATTGTGCACATTTACTGTTTGGCAAATTCACTAAGTGTGATAAGTAATAAAAAGAGATTATAACTCTCAAGTATTTTGCTTACGTCATTCTATTGGTCCTAGAAGACGTTTAGACAGACTCGTGTGCACTTAAGAAAGACAAAAGAAGCTACTGCTCATCTGTCCTCCGTTTGGAGACAGACTTGTTTGTTTAGACTTGTTTGTAAACGGCAGCTTTAGAAGCCCCAGACTGCGACTTCTGTTGAGTGCCGATTTGGTACATTTGTTTTTGTTTTGGGACATTAGAAGCTCACCCCCCTTTTCAGTTGTGAAGATGTAACACCTGGTCCCATTCCCACTTCACTCCAGTTGGAGGTGGTAATGCAACAAGAATGAGCTCACTAAACACCACAAAACAGCTTGAAGAAGAAGAAGAAATTGGTCATGGCACAATGTCGAGCGCGCAAATTCACTAGAACATTCTTCCGGCTCTTGGAGAGTGCAGACGCTTTTCTCCTCCTCTCTTCCCTATCTTGTCTGTCTTTGGGTGCACGGCTGCTTCTACATTTTTTCTGGAAACTGAAATTACTAAAATTGACCTGGTCAGTTGGTCACTTAACGCGATTGATACAATTTTTTCAACGATGAAAACGGGATAAGGGGCTCCCAGATGCCCTTCTGGGACATACCCAGTTGGGCATATCATGGACTCCTGGAAACAATGGAACCTGATTTGCCTATCCCAGCTGTCTGTAGAGAGCATGAGCATGAGCATAAGCATGCGCTGACAGCCCGATCACCGGACACACGGCGGCGTTTTGAAGCAGATGGCAGCTTGTTAATCAACTTCCACAAACAATTAAGACAGATTTTTGCCTAATTTACTCACTGACGACACAAAAAAATTAATAAATCTGGTAAACATAACACACTCAACCTGGAGGTAAGTGGAGAAAATTTAGAACATTTGCAAATATATATTGACGAAGTTTATCCAGGATGGGAAGCGGGCTGTGATCTCCGTGGATAAAATGTTTGTTGACGGTAAGATCTACAAAGAATGAGGAGTAACAGACTGGCTTTATTAGACAAACTTCAGGTACAACTTTATTATTATTAAAAGCACTCACTGGGTTTGAACATGTCAGGATTTATAGCTGCTAGATCCGTTTAGAAATGTTCACCTGTTCCTTCACCACCTCACACCTACAAACCTTTTTCTTTTCATTCTTCTTTTTTCCTCTTTTTAACCTTTATAATTCCTTTATTTCCCTTTTTTTAATCTGCTTCTGGGTTTTTACATCTGCATGGCACAATTTCTTTTTTCCCTTTCCACACAGCAGCACACAACTTGCGCGCGCGCACACACACACACACACACACACACACACACACACACACACACACACACACACACACACACACACACACACACACACACACACACACACACACACACACACACACACACACACACAGACTCCATACGCAGTCACACGGATAAGTAGCCTAAGGCGTTTCATTGCACAAAAACAAAACACTGTTGGGCTTGTCTTGTTATTGTTATTATTATTATTGTTTTTGTTTTTTATTAATATTTATTTATACTTTATCATTATCAGCATTAATATTTTTATATTAATGTTGTAGGAAAAAATATTATTGTTTTTTTTTGCTACTATTATTGTTATTATATTTAATGTTGCAAATGATAATAATGATTATAATAATACCCTATTATTTACTCTCTATTATTTACAATAAGATTAATGTATGCATTTAATTACTTATTTTATCTCATACACATGAAGGCGTCATATTATAGCAACTCACACACACATCTATGGGTGCACTAAGGTTTGTCTCATGGAATGTACATGGAGCTGGCTCTAGAGAGAAGAGATTAAAGATTTTTGATCAGCTAAAGAGAGTGCAAGCAGATGTAATATTATTACAAGAGACTCATAGATCTGCCATATCTGCAGATGAACTTAAAACACCTGAGTTTCCCAGCATGTTCTCTACATGCTATAACTCTAGGCAAAGGGGTGTAGCTATTTTTATACACAAAAACATCAATTTCACAGTATTGGACACAATTTCAGATCCAGAGGGTAGATTTATAATGTTAAAAATATCTATACAAAACCAAAGCTAATTTATCATTAGCATATACTGTCCAAATATTGATGACCCTCCATTCTTTCATAATTTTTTCTCTGTGCTCTACGAACACTTGGACTGTCCACTTATACTTGGAGGTGATTTTAATTTTTGGATGGACACTTTAACAGACAGGCTCAGTACAGCTGGGACTCAGCGCAATTGGCAATCCACTAACATAGTTAAACAGTACATGAGTGATTATGGGCTTTGTGATGCATGGCGATCTCTTCATCCCAACCGTAGAGAGTATACTTTTTTCTCACACGTCCATCACTCTCATTCACATTTGGATTATTTTCTAGTCAGCAGCTCATTGTTGGCTGACATTTCAGACACCGAGATACACCCCATAGTTGTCAGCGACCATGCTCCGGTTTCTTTAACTCTGGTAAACAAGAAGACAATCCCACCAAGCAAAAACTGGAGGTTTAATACATCACTGCTCAAAGACGAAGGTTTTATTGATTTTTTTTTTAAAAGGAGTGGGCTTTATATTTAGAACATAATGACCTGCCTGGAACATCAGCATCTATTCTCTGGGAGGCAGGAAAGGCAGTGATGAGAGGTAAAATAATCTCTTTCTCATCACATAAGAAAAAAAAACAGAAAACAAACGTATTCAGGAGTTAGAAGAAATCATTAAGTCTTTAGAGGCATCCACAGAAGACACGCCACTGCTTTACCCCTTCTTGGGTGCTGGAGGGGACCCAACTAGTTGACATGTGTTATGTGGATCTGGAGAAAGCTGTGATAGTTCTTTGGCCTATTCAAAACATGTTTAGAAGTTCTTGGCAGAATTTAACATAATAAAGCTGTTTGAGCAGCTTTCAGTTAGACATTTTTAGTACCTTCTACAATGAGCCATTTCAGGGCAGCACAATGATGCAAACAGTGAGTTTTGCAAAATAGGAACGTTTCCACTATCAAAACTTCTGGGTAATTTCATAGAAAATTCCCGGCTGTCGCCACGTTTGTTTCGCATGAGGGATTGCTGTGAAGTCACTGACACAACAAGTCAGTGACTCAATCTGCTGTGTAGGAAACTTTTAATTAACTGGAATAATGAGATGAACTTAATGAATAAGTAGGATTCATTTGGGATGATTGAACTCATGAATGTTGTGCTTGATTTATGGTAAACTTTGGAGGGTTGACAAGGTTCCCAGATGTATTAAATGTACTAAAAATGTAACTATACAAAATAAATGGTTTGAAAGCTTTTTTGCAACATTGACCCAATAAAATTTCTGACTTTTTAGCGAAGGAGAATGTTTTCTAAAATTCCAGAATGGGACTATCGTGTAAGAATTGGGATAAGACTTTCAGGATATTTAATCCTTTAGGTCAAGTATATATTTTAAAGAAACCAGCTTTATGGTGCAGGTTTATTTTTTCTTCATTTCCTGTAGCGTCACCTTGGCTTAGTCACGCTTATGCTTTATGATCCTAAAAGCAGAAACATAAAGTTGGTGGTAGAATAGCCAAAGCTCTCTGTTCAAATGACCTGTTTTTGTTGATATAAATTTAGGAAAACTGAGAAATTTGCCCATTTCAGATTTCTGTAGAAATGTATGTGTAGTGATACACCCTTAAACAGATTCCTTTACCAGCTTGGTGTAAAAGGAACTTGGCTTAACCCATTCATTTAGAAGCAGCTAATTAGAGGAGCTGTCTGGGGAAAAGTACCTCTCAGGGCCATTTATACAGTATATGTGTGTATCTGTGGGTGGGTGTGTAGCACGCTCTTCATAAGATAAATGAATGCAGCTTAACGGAACAGTAAATAGGGAGGGCTCACAAGGGTATTACCACTTGCTCTCTTTATTTCTTGTGTAACTCTCAAACACGTTTACTGTGATTCATCATTCAATGCAAGCTGGTTGTCTTTTATCACATTTTAACACAAAACCTTCTGACTGAAGTACTTCATCCAATCATCCATAGATGTAAAAGATAAGAAACCCTGAATGCCTTCCTTTGTGATACGCTCCAGCTCATCCTGGGGGACACCAAGTTGTTCCCAGGCCATAGAAGATATAGTCTCACCAGCAAGTTCTGGATCTGCCCGGGGTTTCTAACCAGTTGACATCCTTGTTGAATGGTTGAAACACTCCAGCTGACTCCTTTTGATGCATGGGGGTGGGGCATTACTGTTAAAGGTGCGGAACACTGAAAACCCATTTTTTAATTAGTATTTCTGATTATAATTGGTCACTGAGTTTTTCATACAGGCTGAATGAAAATAATCTTCTACACTTATCTCCTGCATTATCTGCTAATAAAAAATAGATGTTAAAATGCTAGAATTTTTAAAACCTGACAAATCTACATCACACCATCACTTTACATTCATGGAGTCACCCATTTTGACTCGTGGCAGGGAAGGCTGTTGTTGTTTTATCATCCAGGAAACAGCAGAGAATGTCTAGGGAAGTAGAAGCTAACCGTTAGCATTAGCAACTCCACCACACAGCTGAACTCCTTCAGGTTTGTGTGGAGATAAAACATCAGCGTTGTACAACAAATCAGAGTCAGTTTGTAGTTATATTGTGGTTTTCCAATCCAAGGCAAGGTGTCCAAATATCAGGAAATAAGACACCAAATCTTGTCGTCTGAAGGTCTCCTCTGATGTGGTATTTTTCTAGGTCCTGAAACGGATGTACCCCCTCCAGTATGACTTACAAGGCATTCGTTCCTGCTATAGACCACTTCAAATATATTGATTAAATGAGTATTTTGCACCTTTAAAAAGTCAGTAAATTAAGAATGACGCCTTTTAGCTCAGTTACTTCAACAAGATTTCCCTCATTAAAGCAGGTGAAGCCTCGATCCAATGGTCCATACTGTATTCTGTTGTACCCAGGGAGTTAGGGGGGGCCCAGCACTCCCGAAAAGGATGATGGGCACACCTGGAACCGACACATACAGGTGGAGCTCGAAAAATTATCCAGCCGAAGATATTTAGCAACGGGCACAGAACAGATTGAAGAAGTGTCGTAGAAAATGCCCGAAAATGACCGAAGGTGTACCAAGATACGCAGCAAGCATTTTATCTGTGAGCATAAAAGAAACGTGAGTTTATAGGTGGCAACTGCATTAAGAGTGAGGAGAACGAGGGACAAAAACATCTGTGTTTACAAGCCTCTGAAAAACATACACAATGTAAACACAACAGTGAATACACTACCTTAGACTGGATACGTGACTGTAATGGTGGCAGGTCACCCCAGAAAAGCACAATGCACTTTTTTGTCCTGGCGGTTAATTGCTTTGCAAAACTCCCTAGGAGATGGAGAAGTCCAAAGAGAAAACATCTTCATCAATGCGTATGCACAACTCCACACTCGAGCTGACGGAGAAGTACAAATCAGCCTAGAGACCAACAGAACCACATCTGATAAATGTAGATTTGGTTGACTTGTCTCCATAACATGGTGGAAAGGTTTGATATGCCATGATCCCAGGGGCTGTGGTGTCAGATCTGGCCTAGTCTTCAATGGCAAATTAACATCAGGGATGGTAATAAGGAGACCTTAATGAAAGTGGATCATGAAAAGAAACTTAGGCAAAGCGAGACTGGGCACCTTCATGGGTTTAAACAAGGGTTGAGTCTGGCTTTAGATGTGTATCACAGATATGTATGTTTAAATATGTGTTTTAGTTTTTGTCTATATTTATCTGGAACTCTTTTGTTCGTCTGTTAAACTTTTTTTCTCTCCTTGTACAGTTTGCCTCATGAATTAGTCTCTTTATGGTGTTTACCATCATTAATCTAGCCAAACTACATTATTATCATCCATCACTGCAGGTAGTCAGAGAAAAAGATAGAGTGTGATGTTCATGGTAAAGTAAAATGAAGCAATAAAGCAATTTGAGCGACTGAAGATGATGAAAACACAGAGGTTTGTTTTGCAAGCACTTGCCACGATCTGCCCCTGCCTTCCTGACTGTGTTCCTCCCCTGCCCTGATTAGTTGTTTATTGGTTTCACCTGCCCTTGTTAACATGCCCAGGTGTTCCTGATTTTCCCCAGTGTATTTATACCTCCCGTCTTGTATGTCCTGTGTCAGATCATTGTTGTTTCAAGTCATCGTTGTATTTGTTCCTGCCGTTCCCGTTCTGTAATTAAACCATTTTTATTTTTCATCCGTGCCTGGTCTTCTGCCTCCTGAACCCTCCACCACACTTGGTCCGCCATCTCCACACCCACAACATGACAGCACTATCTTTACCAACAGCACAATCATGGAAACAAACCGATTCACCAGTAGGAACTTGTTAAGGCCTTGCATTCATTTTAGCCTGCCACTAACCAGGAATAGTTGACAAAGGAGATAATTTAAATACCAACATATACATAAGATCCTTAAAACAAATGAAGAGAAAGGGAAAGGATAAAACGGAGTGGAAAATGTGATTTTACTCCTCAAAGTGGCAGGCTGTTCCTCCTTTAGTGCAGGCAGGAATGTTGCCTCCTTCTGGTTTTCTATTAAAAGTATAATTGCTCCACCAGATGAGAGGGTGACTCAATCAAAACTTCAAAATCAAAATTAAAATGATATGAAGGAAATTATAGCCTGTTCTCAGCACGCGTGTTTGATACTGCTTGAGAATATTTTGTTGCCTACCCTCCTATTTTACTTCCTCAGATCTAATTTGTACACAGTTTTCTTCAGTCATTAGAGCCATTATCATAACGATTATAAAACATCAGCCACATGAACCACGTTTGGGTCAAATTACGTGTTTAATACCGTCCAAATTGGCTGTATTGGAAAAAAGAGCAACCGCTGCAAAATGGGATTTGTGAAACATGAGTTCTTTCCTGAGCTTGTTAAAAGTTACACAGATTCATTAGTAGGACTCCTGGGAATTAAAATCACTGTGGTTTGCAATCATATGAAGCTTGTTTGGAAAGAAAGGGTGTTCAGTTTAAATGTTTTTTGTAAGGGGGTGGGGGTGGGTGGGAGAAACATTAAAAAAATGTAAATTTGTTTGTGTGATTGAGGATAAAACATGTTATAAGAAAATGGCTATGACACTCAGTGTAGGGAATATATATATATATGATATATATATATATATATATATATATATATATATATATATATATATATATATATATATATATATATATATCATTATTATTATTATTATTATTTTTGTTTGTTTTATCTTTCTAGAAATTTCATGGGGGGGGGGGGGGGGGGGATTATATAAGCTTACCAGAGCTTCTTTCCCTTCCTATTGAACATGTTCTACATATATATGCATATACATATGTATGGGTTTCTTTTTGAATACTTTTTGAATACTTTAAATTGTCTATTGATTTACATGTTCAATAAAGAAAAAGAAGAAGTCCAAAAAACAAAAAACAAAAACAAAAACCAATTAATAAATAAAATCTTCTATATGCAGAGATGAGTTTGAATATAATGACAAGATTTTTAGCACTTAAAGTACTGACATCAGAAGTGAAAATTACTAAATAAAATAGAAAGAGTTAGTTATTAATAAGTTGTAATTTAATTTGGGAAAGAAAAGGCGAGATTCGTTGTAAACCTGCATCGGGGAGAACTAAGGTTAAAATCTGTTTTTGGCAGGGAAGAAGTTGTTTGACACAGTTTGCCTCATTTTTTCCATGTGCAAACAGGAAGTTTAAAGCAGAGGTTCACTGAAAAATGCATTTTACTTGTTCTTTTAAAAAAGTACTCTTCTACCCCTATTTCCTGCATTAGCTGCAGAAAAATGGACAGGGAAGTGCTCGGGTCAGATAAAGCCACACAGACCTGCATTCATGGACTCACTCACCTTGACTTGCTACTATGGAAGTCTGTGTTGACTTAAAGGGACTTTACGGAGTTTTGAATTTTTATGCTCGCAATTGCCCCCTCAGGCCAAAAGCGTAACGGCAGCTTCAATAGTAGGCTCGTGCACGAGGCGCGCATACTGTACGTGCACACTCCTTAACGAAAATGTGTGTGTGTGTGTGGCCCGGAGGACAGAGGACAGGAGAACATGCAGCTAATTAATTAAATAATTTGGTTCTGTACCTTTCTCTTCAGCACAGCCGACAAAGGTTTAAGATGGGTCAGTCCTCCTGCATGCTCAGATCATTCCCTTCCCTTGCTTGAAAAATTGTTCCAAAATGAAAGTTGAACCCACATCTTTTTTATCTGTGAATTCAATGCCGTTTGGCGAGTCTCAAATAAAAATTTGGGCATCTTACTGTAAAAAAATATACCATTAATGTAAAAAAGAATCTCTAAATAAACTATGTTGACTTCCAGAATCAAACCGGGGTCTTCTGCATGAGAGTCAGACATCTCACTAGGTGAGCTAAAGCACCGGTGACGTCCTCTGTATCTGTAACTTTTATATCCTTGATGACAGCTGAAACAACATTCAAAGAACGGTTCGGAGCGAAAATGGCTATTTTGTTGCTAATTTGCAGGAAATATCTAGAAGAAAATTCTACAGAAAGTAGCTAAGGGTCCTCAGAAATGTAGCTAGCTTTGTCACTAGGCGTTAGGAACAGCGACAAAGACTAAAGCTACAGATAATGCTACGGGCGATGCCTGAGCGTGAACGCGCATGAAGCAGCCTGCTCGACCCGAGCAGCTCTCTTTTTCTTTGATTTTATAGAAAAACAGGCAATCACAGTAAAAATGCCAGGGCTCATTCTACAGGACCAGGGCATTGCAGGAGAATGTATGAAGAGGAAATTAATTACTTCTATATTAATTACTTCTATACATGTTTTGGCTGTCAAACTTCCATAATGCCCCTTTAAGCCTGATTTATGCGTCTTCCTCTGCATCGGTGCGGAGACACGCAACGCCATTATGCGTCGGCACAAGGGCTGTCTGAGGGGCAGAATGAAGGAGACATGACCAAAATTTTAAACATTCATCGAAAGTGACAGAGACCGCAAGCTTGTGATTGGTCAGGACGGTGCTTCCTGTAAATTCATCACCTGCACCGCCGTTGCCCCGTCAAAAAGCAAAAAGAAAATTAGCACAAGACCCAGAACAGATTGAAGAACGCATCGCGAAAAAAGTCAGAAAATATGAACATGTATTCACCCGTGAGTGAAGGAGTACAAAATACGGAGCAAAACTGGACAGAAACAATGGGAAAAGTGGGTTTAGAGGTGGCGACTGCATAAAGAGGTGGAGGAGAATGAAGGACAAAAGTGTACAGTGTCCTCACCTCTGTACTATCCCTTACAGAATCTCCCAACTCTTCTCCCTCTACCGGGGCTCTTTGCAATGAGTTTCAAAACTTTTTCCTGCATAAAATCCAGGATATTAGATCCGGTTTCTCTTACTCAGGCTGGGTTACCTGTGTTGAACCTCACTGTCCACACTCATTCTCTCGCTTTGCTCATGTGACACTCTCTTCCCTGGTTGATCTGATCTTGGCTATGAAGCCCTCAGGCTCTCCAGAGGACAGCCTTCCTCCAAGACTGCTGCGCGATGTCCTTCCAGCGGTGGCCCCTGCTGTTTTGGGCATTGTCAATTCCAGCTTCTCCTCTGGTGTGTTTCCAGCTGCTTTTAAAAATGCAGTTGTTCAGCTGCTATTAAAGAAACCAGGCCTTGACCAGTCTGACTGTGCCAATTATCGCCCAATCTCAAAACTTCCATTCATCTCAAAAGTAGTTGAGAAACTGGCTCTCACGCAGCTTTCTTCTCACCTAGATGACAATGGGCTTCTTGACCCATTCCAATCAGGTTTTAGACGTAATTACAGCACTGAATCTGCACACATTAGGGTACTCAATGACATCCTGATTCTGACTGACTCTGGCTCCCATGCGCTGTTACTCTTACTCGACCTGACTGCATCATTCGACACTGTAGACCTCACCATCCTACTTCACAGACTTGAATTTTGGGTGGGTGTGACCGGTACTGCCCTCGAATGGTTTAAGTCGTACCTTAATGGTCGATGTTTTAGTATTCATGTTGGAGACTGCTTTTCTCCCAATGTCCCACTTCCATGGGGAGTACCACAGGGCTCCATCCTGGGTCCTCTTCTCTTTTCAATTTACATACTACTACTTTGTAAGATTTTAGCAAGTCTCGGGGTTAACTACCACTTTTATGCAGATGATTGCCAGATCTACCTTCAAATCAGCCAACAGCACTCATTTTCTATAATGTCAGAATTCCTTTGCCAGGTCAGATCCTGGCTTTCTCAAAACTGCCTACGGTTAAATGACAGAAAATCAGATGCCATACTTTTTAGCCCCACTAACATGAATGGTGCTTTAGATGTCTCAACTCTCCCACTCAATCTCAAATCATGTGCCACTAGCCTAGGTGTGAAACTGGACTCTGACCTTTCAATGTCTTCACAAGTCAACGCTACTGTCAAGTCCTGCTTTTTCCAACTCCGCCGCATCACTCATCTTAAGTCAATCCTCAAACGCCCGGATCTTGTCAGTCATTCATGCTTTTATTACTTCACGTCTGGATTACGCAAATTCTGTCCTGATTGGGATTAATGCTTCAGCCTTAAGCAAACTGCAGAAGGTTCAAAATGCCGCGGCCAGATTTTTAACCAACACCGACAGACGCATGCACATCACACCCATCCTCACAGATTCACACCGGCTCCCAGTCAAATTTAGGATTAACTTCAAGGTCCTGTTATATGTTTACAAGGCTTTGTACTGCCCATCCCCATCCTGTCTGACGGACCTGCTGACCCCATATGTTCCCACCCGTGCCCTTCGGTCAGCAGATCATCTGCTGCTTGTTGTTCCAAAGGTTTGGTACAAATCATGGGGGGAGCGTGCCTTCTCTTATGCAGCCCCAAAACTCTGGAACTCTCTGCCCCTCCGTGTGCGTCTGGCTCCCTTTGTTAGCAGTTTCAAGTCGGCCCTGAAAACGCACTTCTTTAGCATTGCTTTCCCTCCTTGACACTTTTCATGACCATCTAGCATCGGATTTGAGTTTTTAATTCCATTTTTATGATTTAGTTGCTCACTTTTGGCACCTCGCACCATCTGGTATTTTATTTCATTTTATTTGTGACATTTCAAATGTTTTTATTATTCGTCACATTATTTTATTTTTATAGTGCTGTTAACTGTTCTCCTATATTATTGTTTTTAGTAGGAATTTTTATCTCTGACTATTTATGCTTTGTTCTTATGTATTTTGCCTGTTCTTATTGTGTTTCTTGGTCAAGCATTTGGCTTTTTTATGTACAGCACTTTGGTTAGCATGGTTTGCCATGCTATTTTGAAATGGTGCTTTATAAATAAATATGGTATGGTATGGTAAGAGTTCTGTTGCAGTTAGCCAATCAAAGGCAAGACGTTTGTGTATCATAATGAGAAAAAAACTTCGAATCCTGCTGTTTTCTGCCCCCACTCCTCTGGAAAATTTCTACTTCCTGAAATAGGAGCACTATGGCTTTTTCTTCTATTCCACAAATAACTCACAAGGCACTAATTTATTCTAGAGACCATAACAAATTTATTGAAAGAACTAGTGTAAGACCTCAATCATAGGACGCAATGCAGGAGATAAAGGTAGGGAAAAGGCAAGGGGTTGAAACTTTTGAGGGTAAGGGCAAAGGTAATTTGTCTCCGATTCTGTTTATAATTTTTATGGACTGGATTTCTAGGCGCAGTCAAGGTGTTGAGGGGATCCGTTTAGGTGGCCTGAGGATCGGGTCTCTGCTTTTGCAGATGATGTGGTCCTGTTGGCTTCATCAGAACGTGATCTTCAGCTTTTGCAGCCGAGTGTGAAGCAGCTGGGATGAGAATCAGCACCTCTAAATCCGAGACCACGGTCTTGAGTCGGAAAAGGGTAGAATGCCTTCTCCGACTCAGGGACGAGGTCCTGTCACAAATAGAGGAGTTTAAGTGTCTGGGGGTCTTGTTCATGAGTGAGGAAAAGCTGGAGCATGAGATCAATAGACAGATTGGTGCTGCTTACGCATTGATGTGGTCGTTGTACCGATCTGTCACGGCGATAAAAGAGCTGAGTCAGAAGGCGAAGCTCTTGATTTTCCGGTCGATCTACGTTCCTACCCTCACCCATCGTCATGAGCTTTGGGTGGTGACTGAAAGAACAAGATCGTGGATACATGCAGCCAAAATATGTTTTCTCTACAGGGTGTCTGGGAAGCTTGGTCATCCGGGACGGGCTCAGAGTAGATCCACTGCTCCTCCACACTGAGAGTAGCCAGTTCAGGTGGCCTGGGCATCTAGTTAGGATTTCCATCAAATCTGTGTGTTTCAGGCTACAGATTCTGCTGAGAAATGTGAAAATCCTTCTGTGTGAAAGTCAAACCATCAAACATTCTCTGATCCTGGGAGAAGAAAAGGGATGAGTTCCTTGTCACCGTTAACACACACACCAGTCTCTGTCATTCATTCTTTCATGAGAATATAAATTAGTTGGGATGAGCGGTGGGAACGTTTTTCCATTTTCTAGGAAAACATTCTATGTGGAGTTGCCATGTCCTCACTGGAATGAGTGGGTTTCAGGTGTTACTCTGATTTCCTCCCACAGTCCATAACAACATGTAAGTCGGGATAAAGAACAACTTTAAGTTGGCTTTAGGTGAGCACCGTTTCCTGCTTTTGGGTTTTTCTTTGCTTGAGTGTTTCATTGGTGTTTTCTTGCTTTGACATAAAGAAAAATAAATTCATTTTCACTTTGTGCAGTGCTGCACTAGCATGCTTCTCTTTTATTAGGGTTGAAAGAGAAACAACAGTTTCCAGCCCATGGTGTGACTCGGGTTATGACCCACCAGGCTTTTCCAACCTGCTGACAACAAACAGCCAAACTGTGACTCAAAGGAGCTGCTGACAAATATAGATACAGCAAGTCCTGGTTTGTGTGAGTGAATTGATTGTAACGCTACAAGGCAGATCCTGGGGGATTCAGCGCTCCCATGATAAAGGGGAAAAAAACGGACAGAAGATGCTTCACACACATTGTTTTGGTTTTCTTGTTTTCACAGAAACCATATTCATTCATGCATTAAACACATTAACTTGTGGAATATCCTGCATTACCACTGGGAAACGTTGGTTTCTAGTCTGATAGTAACATTTGTATAGAATCTTTAAAGGTGTGGTTGACAGAAAAGCCATTTTTAAAATATTTTTTCCGTTTATAATGGGTCACTCTGTTTTTCATGCAGGCTGAATGTGAAATAATCTCCTACACCTATCTCTTGCATTAGCTTCTGATAGAAAATAAGATTAGCAAAGCCTGACAGATCTCCGTCACACTGTGAAAGGCATTCATGGACTCAGCAAAGGCTGTTGTTGTTTTAAATTCAGCAGACGACGTCTCGGCTAGTTTAAGCCAACCGTTAGCATTAGTAACCTCACCACACAGCAGACGCTCCTCTGGGCTTGTGTTATTTATTAGATAAAACGTCCACGATGCAAGCCGGTAAAGTTGCATTGCTTATCCAATCCAAGATGTCTAAACCTGCCGTCTGAAGCTCAGCTGTGATGTAGGAAAATTTTCGGTCAGAGAAATGGTGCACTGGTGTATTTTTGTCTCCCAAGAGCAACCTACAAGGAATTCATTCCTACTAGAGACCACTGCAAATGTATAAATTTGTAGCAGTAACAGCTACACCGGAGTCACACACACCACCCAGACACACACTTTATTTTACCAGCTGTCCATGCTCTTCCTGCGTCTCAGGAATTCAGCTCTGGCAGACTCCTCAACATGATCAAATGCGTAAACCACACCTTTAAAAGTTGAAACAAGTGTGCAACAGGCAGAATAAACTGATTTTCAGGTTTCAGTACATATGCGAGGTTGAGGCTCTGAAATAATGAACCAAAGGAAGGTGAGAAGGCCTCACAGCTGATGCTCTTAAATCTCTGGATTTGATTATTTCCTGTGGAGAGTGTGTGTACACGCATGTGTGTTATGTCCATTAGTCGCTGAAAGCTTCCTTAACGAGATGCTTTTAATTGCCAAACTCTGCTGGGAGTCACTGTTCATCTCAGTGAAACAATATCCTTTCCAGCACTATGTTGGTTTCTAACTCAAATCCTATTTAAAAAAAATGTTATTTTTTCACCTCAAATGGCCAGTTCAGTGTTTTGTCTTTTGTGTTTTCTTTATTTATCATCAGAGGGTTGTCTCCTGCAATGTTCTGCTTTGAGCATGTAGATAATTAAAGCCTTCATAAAACAGTAGATTTTGTTTTTCACAATTGTGTGAAATTTTGTTAATTGGTGTTTAATTAATGAACAGATAGCAATAGCTACACATACTTGTTTTATTTTCTTGTACAAAATGATTTTCCTTTGTAATAATTTCCTCTGTTATTAGTTTCTCAGCATGTCCCAATCAGTGAAAATATATTTTTTGTGTTATTGATTTTGGATTGTTAGGCACCAATAACACGGAGGAAGTTTTTAAAGTAATTTTGTACAACAGTGGGATTTTGATCAAATATAATTTGTTTTCGTGTCTAAAATAAAATGTTTGACTTTTTACATGTCTACTCTGAGTTAGGACACTAAAATAAATCTAACTTTAGAAATTCCTATTAGTTAGGGTTATAAAACACCATTTTCAAACAATATACGCCATATTTAAAACTCTCTTACTGAAAGAGCTTTTTCATTCATTTCTTGGTTGTCTGTATTTATGTCAACCTAAAAAAATGTGCAACATTTTTCTGATCCAAGTTTGTGTTTAATGAAACTAAGGGTTGCACAAACAGATGTTTATCTCTGAACATAGCTGAATATATGACACTTTTCCATTTGTAGTCCAACATTACCTAAATACTGTGGCCGAATATGACACTATCACATGGAAAAAGTCTGCACCAGTGGACGCTCTTGCAGAGATTTTACACTGTTTACATACTAGACCCACTTGACAAAAATAGCTGTACTACAATGTTACTCTGACTGGTTGACATTCATATTGGCAGGGGACATCCTGAGACTACTGCAGAGAAATGTGACCTGATTCGCTACACAGGACCTGGATGTAAAGTCGATTAGGAGGCTGAAAGTGAGGTGGAGACACAGGTTGCCTCTGGGTTGAGCTGTCAGAGGGGACCTTTTACAGAAAAGGCTCTGGAATATTTGCTCCAGCTTATTGTGGCACTCTTGTCTGTTCTCCTCTCAAATAAGCAAACCTCCCATTTCAGCTCTTTAACTTTAGCAGCCAGTGTCTCACAAAGCAGCATCAAAAACAACCCCATGCTCAAATGCATTATTTTAGTTACCTTTAATATTTAGTCAAGTTTGTGACATGCTCCTCATCTTGTGATTGTACCTAATTCTTTGGTTTATGTCAGCTTTGTAGTAAAACCTTATCTTGCATTTGGCTATTGGTATTAATGAAAAATAGCTCCAGAAAAGCTTAGAGAAGACAGGGTTTCAGTCCAGCCAGCAGTTCCCTTGTCTCAGAGCCAGAGGAGCAAGCCTGCAGTCCACCCAGCAGAGCTCGCCGGCCTCAGAGCTGAGCTGGCCCAACTCCATCAGAGCCTCAGTCTCCAGGAGCTCCAACTGGACACTCTATCCTCCCTCCTCTCCCAGTTTCCAGCACCACCAGTTCAGTCGCATCCTGTTCCAGCGGTGGTCCCGGTGGATGCACCACATCCTGTTCCCGTGGTGGTCCCGGAGGTCGCACCGCATCCAGTTCCAGCGGTGGTCCCGGTGGATGCACCACATCCTGTTCCCGTGGTGGTCCCGGAGGTCGCACCGCATCCGGTCTAGCCGGTCCAAGCGGTCCCGTCTGCAGCAACTCCTCCTCCAGGAGGTCCAGAGGCCGGCGGTCCAGAAGTCCACAATCCAGAAGTCGGCGCCTCCTCGTGTTCTGAAGTCGACGCCTCATCCACTCCAGAGGTCGACGCCTCATCCACTCCAGAGGTCGACGCCTCATCCACTCCAGAGGTTGACGCTCTCTCTGGTCCAGAGGTCGACGCTCTCTCCAGTCCAGAGGTTGACGCTCTCTCCAGTCCAGAGGTCGACGCTGTTTCCTTTTCAGAGGTCGACGCTCTTTCCAGTCCAGAGGTCGACGCTCTTTCCAGTCCACAGGTCGACGCTCCCTCGTGTCCAGAGGTCGACGTCCCCTCCAGCCCAACGTCTCTGCCATCTCCAGTCCCGTGGTCTCTGCCATCTCCAGTCCAGTGGTCAACGACGACGCTTCCAGCCCAGAGGCCGCCGCCGCCGCCGCCGCCTCCAGTCCAGAAGTCAAGGACGTCTCCTCTGGCGTCTCTGCCTCCGGTCACCGCCAGTCCTGCCCTCATCAGGCGCGGGCCCCCAAGAGTCCATCCTCGTCTCCTCCTCTGTCCCAGACGCAGGCCCCCAAGAGCCCGTCATCACCGCCTTTGTTAGGTAATTTAATCTATGTCCGGTAATTTAATTTAGCATTATTCACTATTATGTTGCGTATTTTAATTTATACTATTGTTCTTATATTACCTTAAACTTAAATTACCTTAAAGGAAGTCAGAACACCCACACAGAGGGATTAGATTCTTAAATTGGTAAATTGTAACAAACCTTAAACAGACAACAAACTCTGCAAAGTGTAAACTCTGCAGAGGGTGAGAGAATCAGACCATACAACACGGAAGCCATTTTCCTCTCACAAAGGAGCTGGAGCTCATGGAGGGATTTATTTCACAAAATGTTCACACCCACAAATTCCACAATCACAAGAGAAGTTTCTAGATTTGAGCTAATTTTCCTACCTGACCAGTTTGCTTTTAACTAATGGAAAACACTTTGGTCTTAGAATGCACAGGACAAAGGAAAACTTCAGACACTAGATCAACGAGTCTCTTGGTCTGGCAGAAACCCCCTGGCTTGGCCTCAAATAATGGATTAAAATGCCTGAAGCAAAAAGGAGTTCTGAAAACACCCAAACGTAAAGCAAATAAGGTCAGGTTTTCCCCAACACATTTAACAAAAGATTTCACAACAAAGATGAACAAATAAAAATACCTAACAGCCTCCTCTGCCACAGATGCAGGCCCCCAAGAGCCCGTCGTCACCTCCTCTGCCCCAGGCACAGGCCCCCCGGACTCTATTGGTCCCTGCTTCCTCTTCATCGGGCCCTCGGCCCCTCTCGGCCCTCCCTCCGGGTCCCCCTCCTCCCGCCCTGCTCTATGTTCCTGTGGGCGTCTGGAATCCGCCCTTTGGGGGGTGGGGGGGTGGGGAGGGGTGGTACTGTCACACCCTGTCCTGTCTCCCCTTTTTGGTTTAGTCCTGTGTCTCTGTTAATTGCTCCCACCTGCCTCTCGTTTTCCAATCACCCAAAACTATTTAAACCCCTTCAGTTCTGTGTCTCGTGTTGGATCATTGTTTCTATGTCCTGCGTGCTTCAGATTAAAGTTATTGTAAAACGTTCCTACCTGTCTGCCTGTCTTCCTCACCCTGTTTGGATCCTCACCTCATCTCCGCTTTGCTCACCGGCACGTTAGTGACACTCGGAGGCTAATATAATGCCGTTCAGATCAGTGGACCAGAACGTCATCCAAAGATGATAACTACAGTCTTATCTAGATTTAACAACACAAAAGAGCCATCTAAATTTTAATGTCTTCCAGGCAAGCCTGTAGTCTATCTAACTGATTAGGTTCAACAGGGTTTGTTGGTAAATATCACGGAGTATCGTCAAAATGACAGTAGAAGTTTGTCCCATGCTCTCTAATGATTTTATCAATTGGAAGCATACTGTAATTTCCGGACTATAGAGCTCCGGACCCCACGTGACTCTCAGTTAGTGGACGCCATTTTGGCATGCAGAAAAGGTAAACAAACACGGATGTAACCATGAACATGAACGGGATCTGCTTGGATTTTACTTCGTCGGAGTTTACTTCACACTTTAAAACAGAAGAAATCGTTTTATATAGTCAGAAATTAAATAGACTAAACATCTCCGACCCTTACCGTGCCCCTGGGATACTTTTTAAAAACGCCAGAAGCTGTCGGAGCGGGCTTCTTACCGGCACAACACCGGGCCTGACCGGGGAACCCCTTGGGATTTACCCGGAGGAGCTGGCTCCGGTGGCTGGGGAGAGGGAAGTCACGCTACTGCCCCCGCAACCCGACTCCGGATACGCGGATGAAAATGGATGGATGGACGGACAAATAACAGATTTACACGTAAGTAGTCTCGGTGAGACAGATAATAGCAATCCAAAGTGCTTTTTATGTGTGATCTGACAATTGATCAACCATTGCTTAAAAATTAAATACAGCTTAGCCGGTTAATTGCTGTCATCATAAAACACGGAAACGGCAGCACGCAGAACTCACGAGGCAACGTTTTACGTGATGTTTACTTGCTGCTATGAGTAATAAGACAGAAAAAGCCACGCCAAAATAAGTTTAGGAAGCCCACTAAGAATCACAATAAAAGCATTTAAAATAAATACCACACACAGTTGAGGAAACGTTGGTTTAAGTACCTGATATGAAGCGGTCGCTGCATAAGCGAAAACCTTTACTCTCGGGATCCCACAGCTTCATTTTAGCCCGGTCACTAGCGCGTTTTATTACAATGATCCAACGTTTGCGGCGCTCCGGATCTTGGGGAATCCTGTAGATGGATCATTCCTTATGTCGTCCGTGTCTGTTCTGCATCCTGGGGCACAACAGGAATCTACCATATTTCCCGTTTGATTGAGTTTTCTGACAATAACAAATAGTCCAGCTGCCGGCTTCTGCATGCCAATATGGCGCCGTTTCGATTTGAACTGTTGCATGCCGGGAGACGTGACGTCAACTCCCGGAGCTCTATAGAGCGCACCTCAATATAAGCCACACCAACAAAAAAAAAAAAGTTCCAATATACCCTCCCCAAACACACACACACACACGTACACATACACAAACTATTGCAAGCACTTTAACTAGAGCTCAGTCAGTTTTTATAATTTCCTCCAATGGTTTACGTAAAAACAAACACTTTTATATACGTGTTTGAAGCCATTATGCAACAAAGCTCTGCCTGATCAACACTATAAATGATAAATGATCTGCACTTGTATAGCGCCTCTCAGAGTAAGGACTCCAAAGCACTTTACACTACAGTGTATCAATCATCCATTCACACACTCAGTGGCGGTTCTACATCGAATTACTCCCCGGGCGAGGCCCCCTTTGAGCGCCCCCCACCACCACCACCACACCACCCCACCTGCATGAACGCACGCATGTTTTCTACAAACAGGCATGTTTTATTAGAACGACTATTGAACATTCATTTTTCTAAGTTGCACATATTTACATTAATTACTATGAAGTTGTCAGAATGTAAAGCACTATACATTATATACTGTATCAAAATATATAGAATCAAATATACAAAAACAAACAATAACTAAATATTAAGAATATATGAACACAATAATCGACCGGAAAAGGGTGGCTTGCCACCTCCGGGTCGGGGGAGAGGTCCTACCTCAAGTGGAGGAGTTTAAGTATCTCGGGGTCTTGTTCACGAGTGAGGGTAGGAGGGATCGGGAGATCGACAGGCGGATTGGTTCGGCGTCTGCAGTGATGCGGACGATGAGCCGATCTGTCGTGGGGAAGAGGGAGCTGAGCCAGAAAGCCAGGCTCTCGATTTACCGGTCGATCTACGTCCCAATCCTCACCTATGGTCATGAGCTTTGGGTAATGACCGAAAGAACGAGATCGCGGATACAAGCGGCCCAAATGAGTTTCCTCCGTAGGGTGGCCGGGCTCAGCCTTAGAGATAGGGTGAGGAGCTCGGACATTCGGGAGGGACTCGGAGTAGAACCGCTGCTCCTCCGGATCGAAAGGAGCCAGTTGAGGTGGTTTGGGCATCTGGTCAGGATGCCTCCTGGACGCCTCCCCGGGGAGGTGTTTCGGGCATGTCCTGCCGGCAGAAGGCCCCCGGGTCGACCCAGGACACGTTGGAGAGGTTACATCTCCAATCTGGTCCGGGAACGCCTTGGGGTCCTGCCGGAGGAGCTGGTGGACAAGGCCGGGGAGAGGACGGCCTGGAGCTCCCTAGTTGGGATGCTGCCCCCGCGACCCGGACCCGGATAAGCGGAGGAAGACGACGACGACGATGAACATAATAGATAATAAATATTCTAAATAGCAAAAATATTTCACACATAACAAACTAAAGATAATCACTACAGCATTGCACTTAGAACAGAAAACACAAACAAAAATTAAAACCTAACCTTGATGCAATGTCATCAATAATGTCATCACATGAAATCTGCTCCCCTACTGAGTGATTGATACTAATCAGAGCCAGGTTAGTGAGCCGCCCCTGAAACATAGGTGACCTCAGGTATGACTTGATCAAGTTTTGAAAAGCTCCTCTCAGCTGGAGCCACAGTGACTGGCAGAGCAGTCCAAAAGTTGGGGTAGATCTCCAATAGATCTTTATCATGATCCATAATATTTTAGAATTGCCTCTGAAATTGTAATTTAAACTGACATAAAAAACTGTAGACTACCAAAAATGCCAACTTTTACAGAACAAATCATGTAAAAATAATCAGTGCAGCCATCTGCAATAAATAAACAGGATAGTTAGTGGTGACTTGGGAGTTTTCTTCTGCTTGTAGAGTTGTTTTATTTATTATTATGTGAACATGATCAACATGTGTTTGTTGTTGTTCATGCAGGCCACAGGCTGCAGCGAGCATTTAACAAATCCTAGTTTGAATCAGTAAAAATCGATTCAAGGACTTTTTTCGAACCATTTGAATATTCGTTTCAATATTTCAGCCCTATTAGCTCTGTTAGCAATTAGTTGACCGCATTTAAGCGTTAAAATCCCAGTTAACTGGTTCAAAAAATTGAAAACATGCATCATGAGAGCTACATACCTTTATCTTTCTCCTCTTTTTTATTTTTTAATCCCCTGAATGGGGCACCTGGTGGTTTTAGCCTTTTTATGTTCATCTCTTCTGTTTGGCTCCTGACTCAGTAAGTTTCCTTTAGTCAGGACTAAACAATTTGACCTTGATGGGGGGGTGACCACAAAATCGTTTTGTTTTTCCTTTTTTTATTCGGTCATTTCACACAATTCAGAAACACCTGAAAGAATGATAGGCCTGTGTTTATGATATTATGAATGAAATATGGAAGAACTTTAACATGTGATTGACTTTAGCCATGTTAATACAGTTGATTCAGCCCCTACCCGCTCATTTCATTTGGGAAAGACGCAGAGGTGAATTCCCCCGCCGCACCCCTCCCCTTCCTGTTCTTCATAGACACACGGTGCACGTGAACGTTCTCAGTCAGCAGGAGCGCCTGCAGCTGCAGGGGGCGCCAACTTGCTGTTTCCAATCCAGACACTATGACAGATCATAGAAAACCTCAGTGCGGCGCAGATTTCCTTTTTTTTTTTTTTTTTTTTACTCCACGCTTGTGCGCCCCTTTTGTGTCATGAAAAAATGCCGCCCCGGGCAACTGCCCTGTCTGCCCGTGCCTAAAACCGCTACTGCACACACTGATGGTGATGAGCTACGATGTAGCCACAGCTGCCCTGGGGCGCACTGACAGACGCGCTCCACTATTTAATTCAGTCATTTGTTATTCTCCCAATCAATTGCTAACCAAAACCTCATGCTTTATGCAAAACATTAAATAATTTTCAGCATAACAATCTTTACAGAAAACATAAAAGCCCTAAAAACTGCACATAAAATATATTTAAAAAACTAAATTCACTTATCACTTAGAGCAGTGGTTCCCAAACTTTTCAGCCTGACCAACGGATGTTCCTTCGTATTTTTACGTTATTTAGACATTTTCATTATATTTGGAAAGTTTTCATTTTTACATAAATATATAAATCTCTTTTTAAATTTTATATTTTACTTTTTTATGATTATGGGACACACTTGACTTCCATACCTAACGCATTGGCATCTGCCTCTTTTTTACAGGTTTTTTTACATTGTCGCTACGTCTGTCAGTTAGCGGTGTTTTTACCATCATTTCTACATCCATCACATCCCAAAGAAGGTTAAACCAACATCAAACCCATCGTTTGGAGCTTGTAAACTCCACACACCTCTCGTGCAGCACCAGCTGTCTGATGCTGCAGCACCGTCAATCTTCCCGGCTGGACGAGTGAATTTCTTCATCAGAGTCAATATTCTGCTTCATAATCGGAGTCAGTCATTACCAGACGAAGCGATCAGTCAACAAAGTCCCGACCTGCCAGCAATTGTACATTTTATCTAATATTTGTGCTCTTCATGCTGCACACATCTCCTCCTCTCCCCGACTGGGAGCCTCACGGCGGGAGGCATTTTTCAAGCTCTGAAAACTCCAAATCGTTGCTCAGCCTGAAGGTTCCACATCTCCACTATCTTCTGGTGTAAAGTAGTAACTTCATGAGGGATCATATTTGTAGATGAGACTTGTTAAAGTCAGCAACGAGGCTATGGTGCTTAAAATGAGTAAGTCCCAACACTGACAACAATGTACTGAAACTAGAACCAACATGCATAAACAGACAGATCGGTCCCGCCTACTTACACTGTTGGTCTTTTTTAAATACGCAGTAATCGTTGCTTGCCTTTTTCGCTTCATCCTGCGTCCTGGCAGCAACCACTTTGGTGGCTCTGGAGTCGGTGTTTGTTTACGTCATGCTGCATTCACTGTAAATGGAAAAAGGAGCTTCAAGCGCTTAACCTCCGATTTTGTTTCTTTTTTTTGGTCTTAGTTGGGGGGGGGGGGGAGTGGACGACGACACACAAATCAGGGTCGATCTGAATCTGGGGGGGGGGGCAGATCCCCCCCCCGTACGCCACCCTATTTCCGCGCCTGACCCCAAATTATGACAATTTCTTGCATACATGAACAAATTGAAATTTGTCAGATAGATAGGATTGCAACCAGCCTAGCTCTGTTCCTTTGATCCCTATAAAATGTTCAAGTGTTTCTAAGAGAATGTTGTGATTGACTGTGTCAAAAGCAGCACTGAGATCCAACAAGACCAGAGGGAAAGATGGATTGAATGTCTCGCCCAAGGACCCAACAGCAGCATTCTCTGCCAGGAGCTGGGATCGATCCCACAACCTGCTCCATCTCCTGAGCAATACCTCAGGAGGTCTTGCAGGGATGCTACTCAGAAGCAGACAAATAACAAAACAAAACTAGACACACACACACACACACACACACACACACACACACACACACACACACACACACACACACACACACACACACACACACACACACACACACAAAGCCCCTTTAAAATATAGAAAAGAAGAAGCAGGAAATACCATGATATGAATAAAAAAAGCCAAGAGAAGTCCAAATTCTATTTCCAGAATAATGGTTAAAACAGATTTTGAGACCATATGAAGAAATACTCCAAAGGGGTATTGTAATGCTCGCCCTAGGAAGTGAACCTCATTGTGCTCACATAGTCCCTTTTTACTAGCATGATAATTTGAGTTTGTTTTTATTAAGTAAAATAAAACAAAAACATGCTTTTTATTGATTGTGAGATGCAGTATTTGGGCTACTGCAGTAGCGTCCATATTGTAACTCAATATATTCTTTAATCCTTCATGAAAAGAGTCTCAAACACACACACTTACCTCCTAACATCTAAAGCTTGCATAATCGGAGGTGTCTTTATTTCTTCTGGGTGGCCTGATTATGTTTTTCCCTATTTAGGAGGTCACCTTTAGTTCTTGTATTTAACTGGCCTAGTAACTGTGCATGAGTTTTGTCATTTATTTGTTATAAAACGGTTTGCTTTTAAAATCCTGACCCCGCGCCTTCTATGTTACGACGTCCTTCACCCATACCATCACCAGTCGTAACACTTCCTGAGTTAAAGAAGCAGAGGAACATGTCTGATTTTATTTATTTGGCATTAAAGGGCTAAATATGATTTCCATTTATTCCAGCCACATCATTTTAAAGTATTTATTTGCCTTTTTGCCCTGTGGGATCTAGGTGATGTAAAATAGTTTATATAAAGTCTTCCCCTATGCGTCACTGTTGTGTCATAGTCAGGATTATAGCCTCAAAGCAAAACATTTCCAGGTCAGAACATCAGCACTGTGTCCTTCTTTTGAGTTTTGGATTGCACAATCCAAAAACAGTGTCACTAATCAGAATTTGCTGTGCAAGCGCGAGTACAGTATAGTTTTTTATCACTAGCAGAGCCTCTTCACCAAAGCTTGTGAGGCCATTTAGGGATTATAAAGTTACCACATGAAGTCCCGTGCAGAGACATTTAGTAATACCCAGTCAGTGTCAGAGAGTTAATTGTTTTTTTTTTCATTTTCATTCCTCCAATACTTTCTCTTCTTTCAATTAATCTCCCAAGTTCTCCAACACTACATCTACATCGGACAATTAGACCTGACCTCAGCACTGTCACAATCAGTCTAGTCCAACGCCTGTTTATCTGTGTGAATGTGCGTGCACACGCACACTCACACTTTAGGTGATGGTTTAGTGCTAGATGAAGCAAAACAGCATAAATTTTCTTCCAACCCTCTGAGCAGCCCAGTAAACTCCATCTCCCCTCCTTCGCACTATATCTAGATAATTGCCAAAGAGTGCAGGCATCAACAGTCCTCTGTAATAAACTCCAACTTCCCCAAGACAACGTTCTCCCTCCTGCCACTCCTCTTCCTCATCCATCTCTTCCTCTTCACACTCCCATCTCTCATGCGCTTCTTTGTTGCATCTTTTTATAGCATCAGGCACATTAGGACCAAACGGTTCTATGGGATTTCTGAGGCTTATAGGAACATGGGGGCTCCCCAAAGAAGAGCATACCTTAAAAATGTTTTTTCTCTGTTGCATTTGCCACACAGACCTAAGCACTAAAGGGACATAAGAGCTGGCTGAAGCGCAGCAGACCAGTGAAAATCATGTCGTAATTCCTTCATCGCGTGTCGGATTGGTGAACATTAAGCTTCACAGTTTGCTTCGTTCCTCTGTACTTTAGGGTTCGAGAGGCAAACGTGAAAAGCTGTCCTTTGAATGGCTGACTCAAATGTACTTTTTTCATTACTTCTCAACAAAACCGTCTGGGAAATCTTCAATAGAAATCATTTCGATAAAGGCTGCAACTTAAAAAAAGACTTATCAGATGATAGAAAATAACATTTATCACTGTCACCAGCAAAGTTCAAGCCCTCAGACGTGCTGAAGCATGACAAGTGGAGCATTTCATTTATTGGGCTGTTGTCACACCAGAAAAAAAAAACACCTATAGATGCAAGAATAGGATGCTGATTGGTTTGAGCTTTTGTGTTTTAGCCTCAAGCAGATGTATAGGTCTGGCAAAAATGAATTTTCTTGCTAGTGTGAGCTTTCAAATCTTACAAGAATTAAGCTGCCTTGCAGTGATTCAGCACAAGATGGTAAACAGGCCTCCATGACACTGGTGACAAGAGTGATGGTATTAGCCTAGTGAACTAGACCAAATTCTTGCTTTGCAAAGTTTGGTCTAGGCATGCTCCATTGGAACCTCAGCAGCTCCTACCAGGACTCTGGCTAGCCAATCACAGCTCTCTAGAGGGGTTTCAAACACATAAAGAGCTGTGATTGGTCCATAATGGTGGGCCAATCATAGTGCTCTATCTGCTTAGTGAACAAATCACAGAGCTTTATCTGCTTTGTGGGCCAATCAGGGCACTCTATATGCCTGGTGGGTGGGATGATGCAACAGAGTGAAACAAGAGTATGTCACATTCATTGTCCAGTGGAATGCGGAGATCATTTGAAAGACAACGGTAGAAGCCGCCCCACAACCGAGAGCCGTCAATGGAGCATGGCCAGACTAAATAATACATTCATTTAGTCTGGCTTGCCAGGCTATGATGGTAGAGCACTGATTTCTGCTATTTAATTCAGTTTATTTATATAGCACCAAGAGTCGTCTCGAGGCACTTCACAAAGGAAACATTCAAATTGAGTTCAGTTCATTATGCCAATTAGTAAAAAAGTTTCCTATGTAAGGACACTCAGAAGATTCCATCGAGTCACTGACTTGTGTCAGAGACTTTACAGCAATCCTCATACTAAGCAAGCATGTAGTGACAGTGGAGAGGAAACTCCCCTTTATCAGGAAGAAACCTCCAACAGAACCTGGCTCAATATGAGTAGTCATCCACCGCGACTCACTGGGTGTTTGAGAAAACAGAGCAAACATGCACACACACACACACTCACCATATATACCAAGTGTTTCATGGCTGCATGCATCACAATTTCGTAGTAGAGGTTCTATTTCTTAAAATAAACTGACTTACCAGTGGAATGAACTTTTGTCATGTGGACATTACCAATATTAGAGGTTTCCCAGAGTTTAAAACCACATTTACTTTGTTGTTGTTTAGTATAGACAGCTTTGTGTCAAATGTAACATGAGAAAAAGCCTATGCCATCTCCGACCTGCTTTTCTTCAATTAGTTGTTGTAATGGCGGTGGAGAATTGGTTTGTTCCGAGAATAGCGGCTTCACACGTCACAGGCATAGACACACCCCTTAAAATTTGCGTGTCCCAGTCCACCTAAAATTTAGCATTATTTAAATGTTGTGCATGGTCACGCTACCTGGAGAACAACACTAGCCTGAGCTACTGCTAGCACTAACTGGAGCTAACTGGAGCTTCAGCTAATGCTAGCCTGAAAAACTTCTAATGTCCTTGTTGGATAGGAGGAAAACAGTGAAGAAGACCTCAGTTCTTCTGGCTCTTGGAGAGTGCAGATGCTTTTTTCCTCCTCTCCTCCCTATCTTACCCTCAAGGCTCTTTGTCTGTCTTTGCGTGCACGGCTGCTTCTGCATTTTTTCTGGAAACTGGAAACTGAAATTACTAAAATGGATCTTGTCAGTTGGTCACTTAACGCGACTGATAACATTTTTTCAACGATGAGAATGGGAGAAGGGGCTCTCAGATGCCCCTCTGGGACAGACACAACTGGGCATATCATGGACTCCTGGAAACAGTGGAACCTGATTTGCCTATCTCAGCTGTCTGTAGACGATTCTGAAGACGTCTGGATATTCATGGTGTTGGTGTCAGGTTTCCTGCTCTTTGGCCTAGGAGGCTTCCTGGCTTATCGGAAAATTAACGAGCTGTCGAGGAATATTGGCGCTCTCCCCGAGCTCAAGGATGGATTACACCACGCTGTGAATTCACAGACTCACATAATTGTCGAGATGAATCGTAAGCTTGGAACTTTGGCTGAGATTCATGCGTTGGCACAAAAGATGGATGCCATCAAGGAGAAAGTGGACGAATCAGCACAGATTGGATAGATTAATTTACGCCATTATTGGGATTTTGAGAGGTTGAGGACCAATGGAACTTTAAGCCAGAGAGGAAATTATCTCTGTCCAAAACAGTTTCTAATCTGAATCTGGTGCCCTGGAGCCTGTAAGGCTGCAACGAAAACTCCCCCCTCAGAAGAAATGTGTTATGATGCCGTTGCTATGGCAACTCTGTCTCCTATCCCAGCCTGGGCGGGACTGCGGGCTGTGAAGGCCGCAGAATCGTTCCAGGAGTCACTGTGCCCTCCAAACCTCAACGACCTCATTCCCCTGTCCAGACTGAGGTGATGTGCGCTGCTTATCGTGGCTGCAGGAACTGACGTGTGGAGAGTCCCAAACCCACCACCCCACCTAGTGGACACTTATGTTGTGTGATGTCTGAAGTCTGTTGCATATCTGTCTGAGGTGTTTTTTTTTTTTGCATAGCAAAGCTGCCCTCCCTGTGGAGGGTAACTCTGAAGTGCCTTTTTTTCTTCCACCTGAACCAATCCTCATGTAACCCTCTGATCTCTATTAAGGCAGGGCGACTCAGGGTTGCGAATGACCACATTCACCAATTCTTGTCATGTGTCTTTGCCTATGTATGTCTGATCTCAGAATTGTGTGTACTGAAACTCTAATTTCCCTCTGGGATTGATAAAGTATCTTTGAATTGAATTGAATTGAATTCCAGGATGAACTTGGGATATCCAGTAAACATCCAGGGTGCAGACATTGAGGTGGTGGATACCTTTAAGTTCCTGGGTGTTCACCTCAACAGTAAACTGAACTGGTCCAACAACACAGATGCTCTGTAAAAGAAGGGCCAAAGCCTCCTCCACCTCCTGAGGAGGCTGAGGTCCTTCGGATTTAATTCCCAGCTACTAAAATCCTTTTATCACTCTGTTGTTGGCTCTGTTATTCACTATGCTGTGGTCTGTTGGGGTGCAGGCAACTCTGACCGAGACAGAGACTGAACAAGCTAGTTAAAAAAGCTATCTCAGTTCTGGGCTTCCCACTGGATTCTGTGGAGGAGATGTGTGAAAGGAGAATGGTTGTAAAGATGACCTCCATCTTTAAAAAACCCTCCCACTGTGACTGTGGAGACCATTGACAGCCCCTTCAGTAACAGACTGAGACATTGTAGATGTAAAACAGAATGCTACCATAGGTCATTCATCCCCTCTGCAGTAAGAGTGTTTAACTCCAGTTTAACTGGTACTGGCATTATCCTGGTACATAATAAAACCAATGCAACGATCAGTATGTGCTCAATATCTGTGTAGTGCCAGATGTGCATTAGTGTGTCTATGTCCCTTAGGCTGTAACTTTCCTTTTTATTTGTGGTTTTAAGTTGGTAGAAAGTTAAAATAATAGCTCGTTGCCTATGTATATATACATGTACTTTTGTTATTATTTTTCTTCAAATTATTCTCTAAATGTTTGTGCTGCTGTCACAAGTGAATTTCCTCACTGTGGGATTAATAAAGTCTATTCTATTCTATTCTATTCTATTCTATAGATCCATAGTTTGCAGTTTGGTCTTTGTCCTCTTTCCCTCTCCACAAACTTCTTTGTTTGACACTTACTTCCTTCTTCGTCTGCAAAACCTCAGCTCCACAACCTACTAGACAATCATTTTACCAGATACTCACTTTATTCTTTGTTTTTCCACACTACCGCATCAGTCTGCAGACCCTAACCCATACTTTCACATTTGTCCCCCTCCATTCCAACAAAAAAGGACAAAAAAGCACTCGATATATATATTTTTTCAGTTAATTAAATGATATGCCATGCTGCTGACATTGCAGTGGTTTGTAAATATTGACTGTGAATGGTGTGTTTGTATCTCCAACAATAGGATATTGATGTTACGGTTACAAAGCATCACTGAGGAAACTTGACTGAACCAAACTGTCAACTATAAACAAAGTAGCTTCATTTACATGGGCACAAGCAATCTGAAAGAATGCCCTATCAGACCAAAAATTCTTCATGTCAACATGTCAGTTAGAATATCCTAATCTGATATGGCCCGATCGAGAGGAAATTCCATTCAGATTGAGAGAGTTGGCTTTGTTCGACGATCATTCTGATTGACGTCCATGTACACAGTCATTCAAAATCTTGGAGTAAAACTATGCCTACTGCGCATGTGTGCAACTTCAGAGTAACGTTTTTCCGCCTTTGCAGACGCTCAGGATAAGTCGAAAACGTGGCGGGAGGAAAACAGAAGTTATCCTGCTCTCCTCCCCTGTGGTGGAGGAGCAGTAGCGTTACGTCCCAATGAGCTCGTATCTTAGTTAAAGCGATCAGTAAAAACAAAAGCATACAGGTAAAAATGCAAAGAAGGCCCATAACGGGGGAAAAAAACCACAAACAACTAACAAATCCAGAGAATAAGAAAATAAAATGCGAGGGGAAAAACGTGTGGACAAGATGGTGCTTGTTTACAATTTTTTTTCTGGGAAAGACAACTCTGCGCATGCTCAACCTATTTAATGTGAGTGAATGCTTGGTGTTTGTATACTCACGGCATGATTGGATCATTTCAGTTAGTGTCCAAGTGAACAGAGATTTGGGATTTCCGATCAACCAAGATTTAAATCGGATAGGGGAAATTTGGTGCATGTAAACGTAGCTACTGTCTCTCAGTGTCATCCATATGTGCGAAAGATGTGCTCTGATCTGGTTGTATATCCAGTGGTACAAAATTAACATTAAGTGTGAATGTGTGTGTGAGTGGCTGAATGACTGATTGTGTTGTGAAGCACCCTGGGGAGTTGAACCCTAAGTAGGTGCTATACAAATAAAGGCCATTTACCATTACAAGCCATTTAAGTCCCAACAAGAAGTGAGCAAGAACCAAACACAACCAAGAGAAAAAAAAATCCCAGCTAAGACACCCAGATACAAAACATGTAAAAAGCCCAGAATCATAGAACACCAAGTCTTTGAAACAAAACAGCACAACATCTCACAATTACAGACTGTGATAAGTTACTTTCGAACAGTATCATTATCCAAAACACAGTTTCAGACTTTGCTAAAAACATGATCAGCTCTGGAGCCCGCTGAAGCTCTTGCTGTGCTAAAATGCTGACTTCTCATCATGTTCATTAAAATGGCTGGATCAAGGTGACATTTGCAGGGATGAACGTGGCTCAAGGCCAGCAGTAGAACCAGATCCGCATCCTAGATTTGTTATGTCTCCAAAACGCAGAGAGGTTATTTATCTCAATAAAAAAAGACACTCCTCCAATGGCACACTCTTGCTCGGGGTCTGGAGAGGAGGTGGGCATATTCCTGCCATCCTTTCTGTTGAGTGAAATTATTGTTCGAGTCAGGGGAAACGTTTGAAGAGGCCAAAGAGATTGTGGAATGGTGACCGTGTTTCTGCATGTTCATGCACACTCATCATCTCACTTCTATACTGAACATAATTATTTTAAAATACCCAACTAGCACGCACACACACACACACACACACACACACACACACACACACACACACACACACACACACACACACACACACACACACACACACACACACACACACACACACACACACACACACACACACACACACACACAGTGACAGACAATGGAAGAAAAACACGTTTTCCTAGTTAGCACCAAAGAGATTTTAAACAAACAGGTTTTTTATGTAAATGCAATCATGAGCATGGAATTTGAAGGGCTACAATTTGAGGGGAGCACACAGTCTACTATTCTTTGCGTTAGCATTATTTATTTGTGAAAATTAAAAGCAAATAAAGGACGACTTTTAGTGGAATTTCTGTACTTTATAGATCACAAACAAAGCAGATATGAGAGACTTCACAACCATTGCATCACACACACTGATCAAACTAAAGTGATGGGCACATGAAGAGCTCGTCAGTTGTCAGCCTGCATACATGTGGGGAAATGTAAGCCTGCCAGTCATTACAGACAGGTCTTCTGATTTTTTCCCTTTCCTGAACACCAGTCAGGAGGCTGAATGTGTTAACCCTACCTCCTTTGGGAAGAAAAGCAAATACTTTAACCTTGATTGCTTCTTGTAACATTAAAAGCAGATTTTCCCTTTCATCACATCCCGTGTGTGTGCTGCTCAATATGGCCAAGCAGTTGTATGGTCTCTTTTTCTGTTCTGGCCGGCTCACAGACCGACTAACGTGGCGTACATTCTAAACACTAATTTGACGAAAGCGTTCCCAGGGGGTGTTTGATTGCTTTGCTTTCTATGTTGCTGTTAAATATATCTATGCAGAGAGTGAGAGAGCATGTCAAAAGGGTGAACTGAATTCCAGAGCAGATCCAGGAAATTCTACCAAAACGCTAACCTGGCAAACCATCCAATTTATGTCATGGGGCAGAATCCACGGTCACTGCACATAATTGGACAGTAATAGGACCAATTAGAAGAATAAACAATGTGGCATAATCACCAGTGACAGAAATCAGTCAACAGGGCTGTCTGCCATGCACCTTTGAAGAAGTAGAAGTAGATGAAGTACCTCTATCTGCTCATGTCTGAAAGAAAAGCCCAGGTCTCAAATGTGCAAAATTGATGCCAAATCCATTTGAAACAAGCGCAGTTCCTGACCTGATGCCATGTTTGTAGTTTTGCTCCATTACAGCTTTGCCAGAACTAAGCCCACCCAAAGTCTGTCCACAAACTTAGAGCGATGTGATTGGCCTTGCTTAAACTTAGATGAGCCAGCGATGGACCTGCTGAAGCTTGGATAGACCAACCCGCAGAGCAAAATCTTTTGATATTGCTCTGTTTCTTTATTGTCTAACTTTCTAGGCAAACAAAATGCATCTGCGAAGACTGAATCTGAAGGGTGCAGATAACAAACCATCAGCATTTATGGTCAAAGACACACTGCAATTCATGGATAATGACTTTGTGAGCTTGATGCACCTTTAGGGTAACAAATTGCAGGTTTATGCAATAATTAAGGACTCAAAGGAGCCTAACCCTGCTTGGATGGGCCATTTATCCAATTCAGCCAGTGTGCGTGTTTGTGCTATTTTTGCTAAGCTGAAACCCTGAGCTCTTAACTATCTCACCGCAGAGCTAAAAGACTGCAACTGTCTGTTTCGAAGAAGTGGATCATCAAGCTTGCCTTTACTTATTTATACAATAGAAGACTTTTATTTCTGACATTTACAGTGAGAAGGAACAGTTCCAGATAAAGAAATGAGATGAGGTGGATCTCTGTGGTAATTTTTTTTGTCTGTTTTTGGCTCAGTAACAAGAAAAAAATTATGCCTCAGTGGACATCTTTAGATGGGCAGTCAGATGTTTAGTCAGGTAAGAATGATTTTCAGGCACAAAGTCACGTGCTCCACGAGATTCAGAAAAAAAGGTGAGTGGTGAAAAAATGCTAATCTAAGCAGCAGGTTTAAGAGTGGAACTTGAGGTAAATTTATGTAAATTTCTGATCAAACATTCCCAGTAACGAGGGAGTGTCTGCTTGCCTTAAGTGTCCTTTTTCAACTGGAATTGGTTTCATCAGAAAAGAGAGAGAGAATGGATCTCAAACTGAGCCTCCTCAGATTTGACACCATCTATGGTGGATCTCATTGTAGCACACTGGAAAAAAGATCAAATGAGTTTGTGAAAGCACAAAATGAAGAGGAAGAGCATAGTTAACATAAGCCCAAGTGCTCACTGGCTGTAGTGAGGTCAGTGTAACCAGCAGTACAGTTACACACAGCCACTCTCCCAGCATAGGGTTGGAAAATTAGTTTCAATTACATAAAAGTGGAACATTGGCTGTTAGCTTGGACCATGGTGATGCATCAAGGCAGAACATGTCTTTATTATCTCATTTAGGGAACAATCAACCAATCAATCCACCAATCCACCAATCAATCAATCAATCAATCAGTCAGTCAGTCAGTCAGTCAGTCAGTCAGTCAATCAATCAACCAACCAATCAATCGATAGATCGATCGCCCACCCCGCCTGGCCGGCCGGTCGGTCAGTCGGTCAGTCAGTCAATCAATCAATCAACCAATCAACCATCATTTCAATCAAAATTCATTTAAATTATATAATGACATATATGTTGTGGTAATTCATCTGTTAAAGCTGGAAAGGTTTGTTGGTTCTCAAACACATCATTTGGGCAGAATTTCTATTATGGGGTTTGAGGACTTTCCAGGAGTTCTGCACTGGCGTTGTCTTTTAACCATAGTGCGACAAACACTTCTCTCAATTTTTGTAATGTAATTAAAGTTTGGTTCAAACGATGGGACAATTATACCAATTTTGGACCAGCGCCGCTTCCTTCGATAAAGTTGCGCACGATTACTGTAGTGGCTCTAAAGATTTTTAAATAGTTGGTCACTTTTTAAACTGTTGGAGGCCACACATGTGGTGATAAAAAAATCATGGATATTCCACTTTGGTCTAACAGAATGTGATGCACGCCAACTCGGCAAAATACTATAAAGTACACACAAACCCGATTTCACTCACCAACATTCCCTGCTCAGATGGGAAGTCTCTCAAGATTAAACGTGACTTTGGATTAAACAAACATGGCGGTGGAGGAGTGTGTTAATGCTTCTGTCACCTCTGTTTCTGATTGGCTAGACATCACATTCAACAACAAGTCACACCAAGACAATCAAACATGTTTCAAATTCTGGATTATTGACCAAAGTGGTCCCACAGTCTTTCCAAACAGACCAGATAGCTTAATTAACACACCAAAAAAGATAAGATCTGATAGGATATCTGATAAGATGACCTTTTTAGCCATTAAGCTTGGGTAGTCCTAACAGTTTTTGACCAGTCTCGGCTCTTCAAACTATCTTTAAGTTGTGCATGATTACCGTAACAGATTAAAAAAAAAAGAAATTATCACAATTTTTAAAGCCATCAAAATTCAATCAAAGGGAAACAGCCGTTTTGGCTTGCTTTTAGCACCTGCTAGAGTCTGTCATTAATTCCCTGTAGTAAATTTCTTCTCCTCGCTGAGCGTTCTTCTTTTTAACACCTTACTCTAACTGCTGAAATGTCTCCTCCAGTGGCGGCTTGTCCACAGGGGGAGCCAGGGCGCTGTCCCACCAGTCTCACAGGAAGAGGAAGAAGAAGATAGGAATAACAAAATGTAAAAAAGAAAAAAAAACTTGAAAATTAAACTAAATGATCTATACTTCATACAGTCTGTACGTGCTGTGTTTAATCTGCATTTAAGTGCAGTTTAAAAATGGTATTTACACTTTTAAAACATGGCATGTTATATTTTTACTATAAGATATTATTATGACCAAAATTCAGCAAAGTTTAGACTGAATTTACACTTTTGACTTCATGAACTGAGCTTAGCTTGTTTTGCTACTGAGCTCCTTGAGTTCTGCTGGTAGAGTAATGGTTCTTATACTGTTGTAAAGAGGAGAGTCTGGGCTTTAATTTAAACAGCTGCTTCTGTAGATAGGATCATGTTGCAATGCTGCTACTGTGTGTTTGTCTCAATAGGTGCATTTAGCTTTTTTTCAGCCCTTTTGTTTAGTGTCAGTGTTGAGGTAGAAAACACGTGAGTTCTAACATAAGAATTTGGCGTCTCCTAGTGGTGACATGCAGTTAGCGCATCTAACATCTAGAAATAGCATTAATGCGCCCCACCCATAAAAAATGAATCGCCAGCCGCAACTAGTTTCCTCAGCCTTCATTAGTGTCTACAGGAGCGATTCATCTCTAAATCAAACCGATCAGCTGTGTTCATTATCTAAAACATGCAGGAACATGTCATCTTCATTTTACTAAAGCTGGATTTATACTTCTCCGTCAGTTCCAAAAGGGAGAGACACGCATGCATGGACGGAGACTTTTGCTCTCATACTTCTCCGTCTCCTGGGAAGTGTTGCAAAGCAATTCCCGCCAGGACAACAGAGGGAGTAGCACTGTTCTCTGGTATCCTGTCATGTATCCGGTCCAAGATAGTGTGTTTATATTGTGTTTTTTGTATATATAAGAGACTTTTTAACACAGACAAATTTGTCTCTCATTCTCCTCCACCTCTTCATGCGGTCCCCACCTCTAAACCCACGTTTCCTGTCATTGTCGTCCACAAATAAAACGCTTGCTGTGCATCTTTTCACTCCTCCAGTCGCAGGGGAATTAAACGTTCATATTTTTAGAGTTTTTCGGGAGGCATTCTTCAACCTTCTCTGTGTCTGCCGCTAGTTATCCCCAGCTCTCTTTATGTTTTTGAGGGCGCAATGGCGGCCGTGTAGACGACAGCGGTGCCCTGACCAATCACAAGCTGCGTTCTCCGTTTCGACGGATGGATGTTTAGAAAAGAGAGCTCGACCGTACGTACGTCCTTGCGAGGGCTCTCCAGCAGGCTCGCAAGGACGGCTAATGGCGTTGCGTGTCTCAGCACTGACACAGAAGCATGACTCAGGCTTAAGACTAACAGGGAGCACCCTGCTGCTCCGAAGTTGCAAATGCGGTTTTCTGACCACAGAAAACAGGGCGGTGGGGGTCTGAGTGACATTTCATTTGACCATATTCTGCAAATAAGTGCTGCTGCTAATGTTTTTGTTAGTAAATATGTACAATTTGATTTTAATTGTATTGAACTTTATTTAAATAAAAAAAAATGTTTATGTTCAATGTTCTTTTAGTCACCAGACTTGGCAGCACCCCTTCCTCGTGCCAAAGACAGACATGAAAACCCTTTTTTGAAAACATTTCAAAGATCAAACAATTATTTATCCTGACATGTTGGGCATGTTGAGCTTTAGATTTTTATTTTAACAAGAATTTTCCTTTGTGAAATTTTTTCTGCTCCCTTGCACATGAAAAGAACGGCTGTCAGCCGAGCTCCACTAAGCTCAGCTCAGCTAAAACTGAACCAATTGGTTTTCAAGTAGAAGAGTCTGAAACATCCATTAGTGGGCTTAGATTTACTTCACCATCTTCAGAACAGACTCTAATGCCAGAAATACTGTTGTAAAAAACAACTGCCATAATTTAACACAGAGCACGTCATGTTTTAATGCTGCTTTAACTTTGCATTTGCCTTTGCTCCTGTTTGCACTACATGCTCATAATCCTTGTCAAACAGCCACATTTGTTCAGCGACAGTTTTTCCACAAAAGGTTGTATTCCTTTTTTCTGCTTGTTTTCACTGAGTGGGAACAGCTTTGAAGCTGGAGGATTTTCTGTGTTTGTTTCATCACAAACCAACATGAACCACGGATCACATCCAAAAACCCACTTGATGCCGTTTGGTCACTTCAGTTTTGTCCAGCTACAAACACCAGCAGTGCGTCTGAGCTTTCTCTGACTCTCAAAGTCATTTGGAGGGTGTTTGCATGTTCTGGGACAATTATTTTCTGCTCCTCATGTTCTTTTTCAGTCCCAAATAGTTCTGATCCAAGTGACGTCTTTGCCTTGTCATGCTGCATTACTGTTGATGCCCATGAGGTGGCAACACAAACCCAGACTTCAAGTGACTCATCCTGTCAGAGGAATACATCCTCACCCCCCTTCTTTCTTTGTTCCTGTCCTTCATTTGTGTTTTCATGTGACTCTTATTTTAGCAAAATCCAATTATACTCTCTGGAAGAAAAATACTGTAATATAACTGGTTCACCCTAGAATGCACAAAAACAACTGAATCTAGTTATGGAGCTCAAAGTCAAAGTCAGACATGAAATATGAAATTCAGCCATGCACGCAGTCACTGATGTGTTCATTTTCTCCGGTTTAAATATCATTGCATTTTGTATTACAATACAAAGTAAGATTAGAGAATAAAGTAACTGCATGCTCACTTAGTCGAGAAGATGATTGAGATGATAAACGTCATTTCAGACTCTTGCAGAGGAAAGTCCTCCACATTTCATGTGACCAGTAAAAATGGGATTTGTCAGGGTCATCTTTTTGTTGGAGGCAGTTGCTCAGATATTTTGCTAGCTCAGATGAGCAGCAGGGGAGGTGATGACACTGAAACTCTGTTAGCTGCAGTGTAAGCTTTCCAAACTAGGCGTTTGATAAACACTATTGGCAACTAACGCTTACCTCACTAGATCTGCCGTGAAAACACATCATTCCCAAATAAAGCTGATGGGACTTTGCTGCATGACTTTGCTGCCGTGCACCTGCAGCTTTAATCTCTGCGTATATTTGAACTAACTGTTGATGACGTGTCTTTCGTTAATTGTACCTGCTGACTCCCACACCTGTGCTGCAAACAATCACACCTGACAAACTTGAAAAGTTATTTAGGGTCACATTTGGATAAATTAAAAGTAAGAATTTTCATGCAACCTGTTTTTTTCCCCCTCTTTAACATAAATAGGACCTCACATGAACATAATTCAGTCTGTGCATTAACTACGTACCTGCTTTCCAGTCATCTACATTGATGCATTTATTGTCATGAAGACATATTTGTACTATTTAAAATGTGTTTATTTGTAAAAAAAAACAACAAAAAAACAAGTATTTACTTTCTTACTCATTATTGGATGACCTTTGTTTGGAGAAACAGCTCATGTTCTTGAGGAAATAAGAGCTAAAGAGGAGCGAGTGTGTTGTTGCCATTTAGAAGGTGTGGTTTACTCGTTTATTCAATACATTTGCCGTGCTCTCTAGTGTAAATCAATGCCTTATGAGTCATTAAAAAGAACTATGATGCTGCTGTTCTGAGATGCAGATGCTTGCTGGTGCAGAGGTAGGTTAAACGCAGCAGGACTACTCATTATTATTAATGATATACACACACATAATAAAAATAAATAAATAAAAAAATTCTGTGGGCAAGCGCGAGCCAAAATAGACGAGGCCATAAATGCAAATTCTTAGTGTGACATAGATGTGTGAGCATTTTCTAATCTTAGCATTTCACTGTGTATTTTCTATTAGAAGCTAATGCAGGAGATAGGTGTAGCAGACTGTTTTCATGTTCAGTCTGCATGAAAAACTCCGAGAGATGATGATAATGAGATAAAATCATTAAAAATGGTATTCCAGTGAACCACACCTTTAAAACATTTGTCCTCTATTAAAATTCACAGAAACTCATGCAACTATTTTTCCATGAACTTTTTCACTGCTGTTGAATTAGCATTTTGTTACTATTTCTGTAATGGCAATTTATGATTATTTACAAGTGCATTATCACCAGCAGCAGCAAATGGTAGCACTTCTGGTTTATCTAAGTCCAAAAGGAATTTCCTAATATTTCCACAAAAATCACCATGCAATTTAAAAATGATGGTTTACATGTTAATAAAATTACATTTTCATTAAAGAGTTTAGACATTTGAAGTTGTTTTAAGATTACAGTAATTAATTTTGGACTTGGGTTCATGGTGGCAAGCTAAAAAAAGATATCTGGCGTGGCCCAGTTCCAGAGGATTACTGACATGTGAAGACATTCTTGCCCGACCTGACCCCTGGATGCCCTGGAAGTTCTACGTTTTCCTGCAGCTGTTCTATTCACAGAGTTCCATGTAAATTGCATTATTCCAAAATGACCAAAAAGCTATTTCCTTTGATAGACATTCAAGAAGGGTAATCATTTATAACTTTTACACAGAAACACACTTCAAAATGGGAAAAACACTTTTAATGAGATTTTTTCAGAGAAAGGAGTATATCAAAAGTTCAGGTGCTGAGAAATTAGATTTTTCCTTATGGACTTTTCCCAGATTTATTACAGCACACCATCTGGTGAACAAGTACAGCCAGGCGTCCTGTATGGGATCTGCAAGGCAGTTAGGGGTGTAGCGTGGACGAAAAGCTAAACAAAGAGAGCCAATTTTTATTTTCATTTTCCACAGGTGCCATAATAACTGTTCAATTTACAGCAGTTTAATCTGCCGGCTTGCAGAGTGTTTCGTTTTCTCTCTTCCTGTCACTAGGTTCCTTTCTGATTATTTCCTCTGTGTGGAGTCATTACATTCTGTGTTATCTGTCCATTCCGCCAATTATTGCCTCTACTCTGCTTTTATTTTTGACTTATCTGTCCTCTTTTTGTATGTGCAGTAAACATCACACTGAACTGACTGTTTCAGGACCATTTTCTGTTATGCGGGCCAAGATACGCTCCACACAACAAAAGGCACTCATGGACGTTATTTGTAATGCCTGAGTCATGCTTCTCCGTCAGCTCCAACAGGGAGAGGCACGCACGGACGGAGATGTTTTGCCCTCAGACTTCTCCGTCTCCTGGGAAGTGTTGCAAAGCAATTCCCCGCCAGGACAGCAGAGGGCGTAGCGCTGTTCTGTGGTATCCTGTCATGTATCCGGTCCAAGATAGTGTGTTTATATTGTGTTTTTTGCATATAAGAGACTTTTTAACACGGACAATTTGTCTCTCATTCTCCTCCACCTCTTCATGCGCTCCCCACCTCTAAACCCACATTTCCTGTGATTTCCGTCCACAAATAAAACACCTGCTGCGTATCTTTTCACTCCTCCAGTCACGGGGGAATTGAACGTTCATATTTTTAGAGTTTTTTCGTGAGGTATTCTTCAAGCTTCTCCGTGTCTGCCGCTAGTTATTCTCAGCTCTCTTTATGTTTTTGAGGGCGCAATGGCGGCAGTGCAGATGACAGCGATGCCCTGACCAATCACAAGCTTGCATTCTCCATCTCGATGGACGGATGTTTAGAAAAGAGAGCACGACCGTACGTCCTTGCGAGGCTCTCCAGCAGGCCTGCAAGAACGGCTAATGGCGTTGTGTGTCTCCGCACTGACGCAGACACAGAAGCATGACTCAGGCTTAAGACTTGCTCTACTTATATCAATTTTCTGATTCCATTATTTAACCAGTCACATAAACAGGTTTTTTTCTAAATTTTCATGTTTTACCAGTGAACTGATTCTGCTCTGGTGTGATAAAGAGCTTTGCATTAAGGAAAAGTGTGTTTTAATAAGTTAAAAAGAGGGTCATGTAAAATCATTTGTTTCTTCAACACCTCATCATAAAAGTCATCCCCACCCCACTTTTTCTTTCTTAGCCACAGGAATTTTAGTGAAGCATCACTGCCTAGAACAGGCGGATCAAGGGTTACAGTAAAACATTTAGTTTTTGCAGCTCTTTAAAGAATTAAAATCTGAGTTTCCATGAGCAGGAAGGTGACACTGCCTTGTCGTTTAGCTTTCAAGGCTGCAGGCTCAGCTGTGAAATAATACACCTGTTTAAAATGTTAAATTCATCCTCAACACCAAAAAAAGGAAAGTAGTAAAATGGATTGTAAAGCCCTGAGAGAAAAGGGTTTTTAATCATTGGTTATAAATCATCCTCATCATTCATATCAAACAATTAACAAAACACCAGAACAATGTAATTTTGGGTCTAGGGAGTACAAGAATTTAAAACCATGTTGTTTTTGAAAATAAATAGCTTGGGGGGTGTCTAATGTAGCATACCAAAAGGCAGAGCCATTTCCAACCTGCTTTACTTTTTAAATTAAGAAATGTAATGGCCAAGGCAGACGTTTATCATGTATAAGCTAAGTCATCCACCCTTACATCTGCATGTCCCAACTCGCTCCAGAGTCTGCAACACACAAACAGTGGTCAGGTGCTGCTAATCGCATAACAACACTAGCCCGAGCTACTGCTAATGCTATCCTGAGCTACACCAACTCATTGGCAAAGTGGTAAGGTGTTCGCCTTGAGACTGGGAAATCGGGATCCAAATCTCAATTGGGTCACACCAAAGACTTAAAAAATGGGACCCAATGCCTCCCTGCTTTACACTCAGCATTAAGGGGTTGGATTGGGGGGTTAAACCACTGAATGGTTCCCGAGCGTGTCTGCATCTCACTGCTCCCCCAGAGGATGGGTCAAATGCAGAGAACAAATTTCGCACACCTGTTTGACAACTAGTGGGACTTTAACTTGAGAACAGAGGCCTGAAATGATACATCCAGAGCGACTGTGAATGCTATCTCAAGCAAATGCTAAAGGTTTTGTGAGCAACTGCTAAGGCTGTTCTGAGCTATTGTTATTGTCTTTGTTTGACGAGAAGAAATCAACAAAGAAGAATGTTGGAGCACCACTCACATTCCGAGATGCACCGAGAATATCCAGACTATGAATGAATGCCAGATAGATCATCAGCTGGCAGTCCTCTTCCTCGTTTGTCTGCAACCCTGCCACTCCACCCCTACATCGGCCGGACACTCACTTCCTTATTTGGCCACAAACCCAAATTTGACAATCTGCCCAATATCAGTGTTTTGGGAGTGACTGGTTGGAGTTGAGCTGTAGCATGGGAGACGTGGAAGTTAGCGCGTAAGGGCAAGCCGGCGCACGGTTTAATCTAGGAGCAGCACTACGATGCCCGAAGGGAAATGGGATGCAGAGGTGCTCCAGAGAAAGGAAAGGCGACTTACTCAGAGGCTGTAAGAAGACCTGAGAAGGTACTCTGATCATGGATCGACTGGAACAATGACAGTGATGACCTGGTGTGAAGACTTCCTGAAATAGACTTGTGTGATGACGTGGCAGAGGTTGGTGGGTAATCTGGGCCAAGGGCTGATGGGCAACGGAGTCTTAGGGAGCCTGTTGGGAGGTGGAGGCCATGACACTCAACACTCACTTCGTTCCTCCTTCATCCGCACCTAGAGGCTTTATTATGGGGTTATATCTGGCTACTTATCAGGGCTTCTGGGCCCTTGTAAGTTACAACAAAGTTTGATAAGCTAAGCAGAGGCTCAAAAAAATAGTTTCCAGTCAAAACGTCTTTCCAGTACACCTTTAAAGTCTAATTCCATTTTTTCTTTTATTATTATTTTTTGTAAAAACAAACTCCACTGTTCTGTGTTTAAGAAAAGAACACAGAATGAACCTAATAAGGGCCTTTAGAGTCTATCATCTCAATGTCACGAATTCAGTTGAAGTTAAATAAAAAATCTGATGACAGGTAGACTTGAAGATGAAGAGAGAAAACACACACACACACACACAGACACACACACACACACACACACACACACACACACGCAAATAAATAAATACATAAAAAAATCTAAATTTGGACAGGAAAGATTTGTGACCACACTACTTACATCCCTGAACCAACAAGTCTTCCTTCCCTTTCAGTCTGTTCCACTTAATTACCAGGCTTTATAAACAGGATAGCATTCAGTGTGCACAGCCCATTGCTCCCTTATCTGACTATTTTTGTTCTGAAATGTTCTTTCATTGCACTCGTCAAGCTTCATGAACTCAATTTATCCATTGCAACTTCATTTTCTTAACTGTAAGTAAGCACCATCGCTCCAGACATGCTTACAAAGAGTTTAAGCTCAGTCAAGAGTGTAATGTCTATTTGGTTTGCTCCTTATCTCAAGCTGCAGGTATCAAACTGCATTTTCACTTTTTTGTGTGCGTCCTTGCTGTAGTCGCATAGCTGATAGATGCTCCGCATCCACCTTTTGATTGAAACAGCTGCTCATGTTGAAGCCGAAATATTGTTGTTTTGTTTTCTTACTTTCTTTTTATGCTCAACAATCACTAAAAACAATCTTTTAATTAAACCTTTTGAAATAATTGTGCTTCCTTTGATCTTCTGTTTAGGCTTACACAGGACTCATCAGTTTGTCTCATTCAGCTGTTGTTCACTTGGGAGAAAAATGATTAACGACACAAGCTGTGACGGCGCTGGAAACTCTTAAAAGTCCCCACTTGACTTTGCTTGGATTGCAACTTGCACATCCAGTCCTTGAATTGTGTATTCCCTTTTCTACCAAGTCATTAGTCATTAGTGTCTGGCAGAGTGTTTCTCTGGTTTGATTTCTGTGCTCTTGCTGATGTTTCTGCTTCCAGAGAAGGTCACGCGAGCTCCTGTGAATTCAACGAGAATGTGACATCTTTTGTCACCACACATAGTGATATGTGTCAGATATCTGGTAGCCATATTTGCCAGCTGCTTCTCTGGTTTCTCTCAGCATTAATATGCATGCACACACGTGTGAAATCAGAGTTAATGCTTGTTGCATCACATAACCCATTTATTTTTTATGAGTAAGTACACTTGTGACTCTGCAGCTTTTTAAATCCATTTTGGAGCAAAGGATTTGAGGAGACTGATCTCAGGATGGTCTGTGTTGTGTTTGCAGCGATTGCTCCACAACAGCAACAGAGAAAAGCCCATTGTGTTACTTCAAACAGGCACACCCTGATGGTGATCAGAAGTCAAGGCAGTCTCAACCAATCAGCATGCAGCAAAATTGGGGCAGTAATAACTTCTTCCATTGTTCTGTGCCTACCACAGTGCTCTACCATCTGACTACCTGTTTCCTAAAACATGTCTCATCTCATTTCTCTTAATTGGTTTTTTTGTACCCAACAAAAAACAAAAAACACAAAAAAAATGTTGATTTTCAAGATTTTCTGAAGAAAAAAATGTGTGATCAAACTACAATAAATAAATAAATAAATATAAATAAGTAAATAAATAAATAAAAGAAAATAGCTGAGCAAAATAATCAGTTTTTTATTTAAAAGCACAAAACCAATCAAACAAAATTGCATTTCTCTCTTGTCTAGAAATCTAGACTGACAGTAGCTAAGGCAAAAGGATTTCATTCTGCATGTCAGTCCAGCCATGCTCCAGTAGAGCATCAGAAGGTCCAAACAGTCTCGTGTCTTGCCAGTTGCAGCACTTAATCGCTTTGGTAGGCGAGATGATGCGATGGAGTGGAAAGAGTAACATGTCGTTGGCTCGTTTGAAATGGCTTCGCCATCAACTTTGGATTATTTAGACTTGGACTTTTCTTTGCGTCAACAGCAGATTGAGGTACTTAAAGACATACTATGCAACTTTAGACATTTTAAAATCATTTTCTTGAGCCACTATGTTCTAAAATGATCCTTTACAGGGTTAAAGAAATGTCACTCAGACCCCCACCCCCTGTGGCCAGAATACCGCACTGACAACTTCAGAGTGCTGCTCCGGTCCCTGTTGGACCTGCTAAGTGGAGCTGACATGTTTGGGCTGCAGTCTGCTTCCTTTATGTTTTAGATCGAGAACACAGCTGATTTGTTTAATTTATTGGTGAACCACTCCTGCAGACATTAATGAAGGCTGAGAAGACATTTTAGCTGTTATATTAAGATGTTAAATGGACAGATGTACAGCGAGGAGATAATTTCACTTTTGTTTTCACCAACGGACACTAAAAGTAAGCCAAAACTGCACAGTCCTTGATTTAGAAAAATATGTATTAGCATCTTCTGCAACAGTGTTTGGCCTTGTTGGAGGCTTCTGCATAATTATTTGTTTAAATTGTCAGGTTGTAACCTTGAACTCCTGAGGTTAGCCCAGAGGTAATGCTAATAATGTAAGATGATGCCACATAGAATCAGTTGAACTTTAAATTAGAGCCATGATTTCAGTAATAAATGCAGATGGAGCACAAAAGGAGGCATGGGGTTTGTTTCCAAGTAACAACACCCAACACACAAAGTCCCATTTCCATTTGGCTTTTTTAAATAAATAGATTCCTTTTTACCGTTTGATCTCTGAAATAAAAACTCCCAATATGGCAGTTTAACAGCAAGCTTCAAATAATTACGATCAATAGGATCACACCTCCGGACATGTTTCATACAGAAGCTGCTGGATGCCTTTGGAAAGCCTTTGTTAGAATGTTTGTTATAAAATATTCCAAAAAGAGAAAAAGAGACAAAAATAAGTCCTAATGTATTTTTAGATTTTAGCTTGAAACTCATCTTCATCTGCAAGATTTGTATCCCATTTTCTCTCCCACCTCCCTCTGAGACATTTTATGCACAATCCCATTGCCTTTATTAGAAATCTCAGCTGGAGTCGAACATCTTTTTGATCACAATTTCAGCAAAGTCTGTGTTTCGTGAGTGAGTTTAGCATCATAGCATGCGTGTGTTTATGTACACCTGCGTGTGAAAGATAACGGTGTTCCTGCTTCTCTGTGGGGATGTTTTACATTTTAAACAGGCTCCCGTTTCCTGACTAAACGCTCCAAGTGACAAATGAGAATTGTCTTGGTCCAAAAACTACATGTTACTTTGTGTATTCATGTGTATTCGTGTGCCATGCAGTCCCACTGTCTTCCATTTGGAATTGCGTTAGTGAATAATTGACGAGAGCAGAGTGTACTTTAAGTGAATGCATCCCTTTGTGTTGTGACATTTCTGTATAAGCAGAGGAAATAAGGGAGACAAATAGAAACCGGAGGCTGCGATGCTCACGGATAAAAGTGCCAAATGTCTTCATTAAATTCTCATTTCTAGCGAGTTTTGTTCCCTCTACTTCTCTAAACTTTAACAGCATTAGTCAAATCTGTGTGTCTTTGTCATTCTGCATCGTTTTCTCCATCTGCAACATCAGAAATGTAAAAATTTTCTTCTGTGTTTTGGGGTTATCGTGACAAAAATCCCACTTCTAGAGCTTGCTTTGACACTCATGTTTAACAACCAGTCATTAATATAACGCTGTGTTCATGCTTTAGTGGCACACAGACTGAGAGCTTGTTTTTTGAACAAGTACAAAACGTCTGCAGCAAAGTCACCGTAGTGACAGCCTATCGGGTCTGTGGGTGGAGCCATCACTATGATATAGGGCTCATGTGCACAAACAAGCGGCTTTGACCTCACCAATTTTATGCTAGTGTGGCATGGTCCTCGAGCACATATCTGCATTCTCATTTAGCCCAAGAAAGTTGTGTCTAGACATGGCCAGGGTTGTGCAATCATAAACGTACCACGTGAAATTCCTCTACGAATGTTTTCCTTATCTATAGATTATAGTAAAGGCTCAAGACAACATCTCAGACCAGTGGAAAACAGCCATGACATGTAATGTTTTCACCACAAGCACAGTAGCGCATCCCTTCCCACTGGGAACGTTTCAGACACAAATCGTCAGTGAAAATGTTCCACGCAGCTGGTCCTGTGAGGCCACAAAATCACCTGAAAGTTGCAAGATCCCGAGTGATTTCGATGGTAAGCATGATGACGTGCAAGGAGAACGATGGCAGCACATATCCAAAAAAGTCTGTGGTTTATTTTATTTTCTATTGACCTCGGCTACGGAGGTTTCACAGGTACTGAAGTCATTTTTTCGTTACTAGTTAAGAAAATGGAAATCAACATGTGACTTTTATTTTGAAAGTTTCTGGATGTTTTACACTGCATTTGTGTTTGACTTTCTGTCTGGCCTGATCTGAACTGCTGAGCTTGATGCGTTCTCTAAGCTCAGAGTGAAAAAAAATACTCAAAATGTAAATTTAGCGGAGTGACAAATCACTACGCTTCTGGGATGTGTCCAAAACACACTGCTTTGTGGCCGTTGGACACGCACCCATCCATTATAATGGCAACTTACTATTGCGTACTGTCCTTCGTGAATGTGAAGGCTTATCTTTACTTCTCCGCCAGCTTGAGTGTGAAGTTGTGCACACAAATAAACAGGGAAAGGTTTTCCCTTCAGATTCGTCCGTCTTCTGGGGAACATTGCAAAGCAATTTCCCACAAGGACAACAGAGGGCATAACACTTTTCCAGGCTTCCTGCCACCCTTAGGGCCACGTAACTCTTCATGCGGTCACCACTTCTAAATCCAAGTTTATACTTCTCCGTCTGCGTTGGGATGGACTCACGCAACGTCATTATCTGTCCTTTCGAGGGCTTGCAAAGACGATGGAGTCGAGCTCTTTTTTCTAAGCATCCATCTAACAATACGGAGAACGCAAGCTTGTGATTGGTCAGGATTCCGCTTTTGTCAACAGCGACGCCAATGCGCCCTTTAAAACAAAATGATAGCTGAAGATTTCTAGCAGCAACTTGAAGAATACCTCGCGGAAAAAACTAAAAAAATATGAAAGTTTTATTCACCCGTGACTGGAGGAGAAAAAGGATACGCAGAAAGAGTTTTATTCATGGACGGAAATGACGGGAAACGTGGGTTTAGAGGTGGCGAGTGCATGAAGAGGTGATAAAAGTCTTGTCCGTGTTAAAAGTCTCTGAAATACGAAAAAATGAAACAGTTTAAACACTAAAGTAAATGCACTATCTTGGGCTGGATACATGACAGGATACGCCCTCTGTTGTCCTGCTTTGCAACACTCCCCAGGAGACGGAGAAGTCCGAAGGCAAAATGTCTCTTTCAGTGCGTGCATGTCGTGAACAACATATTGGGGTCTTAATCCAGTGTGAAGCTCTCTGTGGTAGATTGCCACACTCCCTTCAAAACTAACCTGGAAAAACAAGAAACAAAACCCTGCTTAGTGGTGTGTTTTAGAGGAGAAAGTTGGTGAGGGCTTTGCCTTTAATTTTTTAGAAGTGAGGACCTGAAGGAAACCCAATCAAGGAAGTAGAGAAATGTCTTTCATCTGCTGGAATGCAACAGAGTCCAACAGTTGCTACCTATTAATCTACCCCTGCACCACCAAGAGCATCTGAACCCTTGACCAGCTGCAGCTTGGAGTTGGAGCATAAGGTAGAGGACGCTTAGTGGGTCTACAACCACACGTGAGACATCTTAGCAAATAGGCCTCCAACACCTTAAAGGAGTCCTCTTACTTTGCCTTTGCATCCACCTCTCTGAAACGGGAGAAACAGAGGAATCAAGCTTCTTTCCATGAGCTCTGGACTCACTTGTGAAACACCGGACAGCTGACAGGCAAGCAGACTACATCTTAAGGTAAGACCTGACAGTCTGGCAAGTTTTTGCTCTTGGGATTTCTTCAGAGTTGTGGGATAAAATATGTTTCATTGTGATGCTGAAGGGGCCAAAAAGGCGACACCAAAAACCAACAAAAAATGTATAGAATGAAATGTATGAGTTATGAAAAAACAAACAAAACACAAAAGAAATGGAAGACATTCTAGCTTTATAACATCGGTTTGCATTTTCAGAATGAAACACCAATTTTTTTTATAATGTATTCTTCATTTTCCCTAAAATGAGACACATTTCCTGTGCACACGCATAAAGTCTGTGATCCAGTGGGAATGGGAGGAAGGCCAGGATTTCTCAGTAGAACAGCTCAACAGGCTATGAAGAGGTAAAAGCCAGCACATCCAGTCAGGCGCGCAGATAGGGTGGGGGATGGGGGGGGAACTGTCCCCCCCAGATTCAGATCGACCCCGATTCGTCCCCCCCAACTAAGGCCAGAAAGAAAACAAAATCGGAGGTTAAGCGCTTGAAGCTCCTTTTTCCAATTACACTGAATGCAGCATGACGTAAACAAACACCGACTCCAGAGGCGCCAAAGTGGTTGCTGCTAGGACGCAGGATGAAGCGAAAAAGGCAAGCAACGATTACTGCGTATTTAAAAAAGACCAACGGTGTAAGTAGGCGGGACCGATCTGTCTGTTTATGCATGTTGGTTCTAGTTTCAGTACATTGTTGTCAGTGTTGGGACTTACTCATTTTAAGTGCCAAAGCCTCATTGCTGACTTTAACAAGTCTCATCTACAAATATGATCCTCATGAAGTTACTACTTTACACCAGAAGATAGTGGAGATGTGGAACCTTCAGGATGAGCAAAGTTTTGGAGTTTTCAGAGCTTGAAAAATGCCTCCCGCCGTAAGGCTCCCAGTCGGGGAGAGGAGGAGATGTGTGCAGCATGAAGAGCACAAATATTAGATAAAATGTACAATTGCTGGCAGGTCTGGGCTTTGTTGACGGATCGCTTCGTCTGGTAATGACTGACTCCGATTATGAAGCAGAATATTGACTCTGATGAAGAAATTCACTCGTCCAGCCGGGACGATTGACGGTGCTGCAGCATCAGACAGCTGGTGCTGCACGAGAGGTGTGTGGAGTTTACAAGCTCCAAACGATGGGTTTGATGTTGGTTTAACCTTCTTTGGGATGTGATGGATGTAGAAATGATGGTAAAAACACCGCTAACTGACAGACGTAGCGACAATGTAAAAAAAACCTGTAAAAAAGAGGCAGATGCCAATGCGTTAGGTATGGAAGTCAAGTGTGCCACATAATCATAAAAAAGTAAAATATAAAATTTAAAAAGAGATTTATATATTTATGTAAAAATGAAAACTTTCCAAATATAATGAATTTCTAAATAACGTAAAAATACAAAGGAACATCTGTTGGTCAGGCTGAAAAGTTTGGGAACCACTGCTCTAAGTGATAAGTCTGAGTGATGTTTATTTGACATGGACACAGCAATTACATTGGACGAACCAGATGCATTGTTTAGTGTGTTAGCACACGTGCTAATTTGCAACACTTGTCCATAGAACCTTTCTAAAAAGTAGACTACATTTAAATAAAATACAAAGAGATCAACAATAAATCAAAGAGAAAACAGATTAAAATTGCAAACAATTTTCAATAAAAAAGAATAAAAAGAATAAAACAAGGCAATTTGAGCAGCAATGCAAGACTTTAAAACTATTCATGTAGACATTGTTGTTTAGACTTTAACCATTTTTTGAGTTCTTTGTTAAAAACGTTACTGTCCGTTTCTAGTTTTAGGTCAACAGGTAGAGAGTTCCACAGTTTGGCCCCCTTTACAGAAAGAGCAGACTGACCAAAAGAAGTCTTGCACCGCGGGACGAGACAATCGCCGCAGGTGGAGGCTCGAGTGATCGTTCTATGAGAGCTCCGACGTCTGATGGCCACAGTAGAGAACAGTTTAGACAATTTATCATTTAGACAATTGAAAAAGAATCTTAGAGTGCTAAAATTAATAAAATTTTCAAAAGTGAGAAGATTATGTTTCCTTAAAATACGGCAATGATGCCATTTCAATGGTTTCTGGTCCATAATTTTTATTGCTTGCTTGTATATTAAGACTATAGGTTTTAGAGTGGTGGATGAAGCCTGTGACCATGATGTAATGCAGTATGATAAGTGGGGAAAGATCAGTGCATGCATGTACAGTTTAGCAGTTTGGTGTGACAGGTTCCTTCTGATAAAACGGAAGCAGTTTAAATTTGTTTTAACCTTATTACAGACGTGCTTAACCTGACTGTCAAATTTTAGGTGTTTGTCTAGGATGATCCCAAGGTACTTCACATCACTCCTTACTTCAATGATTTTCTCTTTAATCCTAACCTGAAATAGTTCCTGATCAGGCCTGTTTCTCATGGAGAAGCATATGGACACAGTTTTTTTAACATTAAGAGTTAGGTGGGATGACTCTAGCCATTCTGAGATGTCTGATAAAGCCTGCGTCAGGCGCTCTCCTGCCAGGCCAGGTGTTTTTGTGGACACATAAATGACGGTGTCATCAGCATACATCTGGCAGTTGACGCCTGAGCAGCTCATCGGAAGGTCATTAATGTACATTGTAAACAGCAATGGACCAAGCACGGAAGTGAATTTCGTTTTTTAAATATATTTTATGTGCAGTTTTTTAGGGCTTTTATGTTTTGTGTAGAGATTGTTATGCTGAAAATTATTTAACGTTTTGCATAAAGCATGAGGTTTTGGTTAGCAATTGATTGGGAGAATAACAAATGACTGAATTAAATAGTGGGGAGTGTCTGTCAGTGCGCCCCAGGGCAGCTGTGGCTACATTGTAGCTTATCAACATCAGTGTGTGAATGTGTGTGAATGGATGAACTGTAGTGTAAAGCGCTTTGGAGTCCTTACTCTGAGAGGCACTATACAAGTGCGGATCATTTGTCATTTATAGTGTTGATCAGGCAGCGCTTTGTTGCGTAATAGCTTCAAACACGTATATAAAGGTGTTTGTTTTCACGTAAACCATTGGAGGAAATCACACAAACGCTCTAGTTAAGGCGGTTGCAATGGTTTGTGTATGTGTACGTGCGTGTGCGTGCGTGCGTGCGTGCGTGTGTGTGTGTGTGTGTGTGTGTGTGTGTGTGTGTGTGTGTGTGTGCGTGTGCGTGTGCATGCCTGTGTTTGGGGGAGGGTACATTGGAACTTAGTCCCCCCCAGTTTGAAAATCCTATCTGCGACCCTGCATCCAGTTTGGCTTCTGCTTAACTTCCAGCTTTGAACAATGGCCGTCAAAGGATTTGGCTCAACGAGGCTGCTGAGGGTTTTTCAAAAGGTTTGAAAGACTGGGAACAAAACTCAGCCAAAGATGGAAGAATACTGAATCTATGAACAAAGGAGGCAGGTGCACTTTTACATTTAATCACATGTATTGTAGAGTGTTCTATCACTGAAATCAACCCACTGAACCTGCGATGGCAAACTCTGGCAAAGATATTTGGAATGGCTTGAGGTGGTATTTTTAATCACAGTTAGTGCACCCCCCCAAAAATATATATATATAATTTATAGAAAAACTAAACTTTTTTGCAGCCTACAGCACAGTGAGGCACATCTATTGTCCAGCCAGTTCTCCTGCAGGTAACTCAGTGTAGCTGGATCCACTCTGCTCATTAGGAGTGGAGCTTAAATGTTTGGGGAGGAGGCTTCTCATGCTGCCAGTGGGCCACTTGGTTGCATGTGAACCACACTGAGAGAGACAGGTGTGTTTTTGTTTCTGTGTTCTGCAGGTTTTGGTGCTTTTGCAGCTCATTTGAAGCAGGTTTACATTTGGCTTATACTCCTGCAAGAGATTTTTTGTTTCTTTCCACAGTTTCCTTTTGAGACAAGTTTCTTATCCAAGTTTTGTTCTTCCGACGTTTCAGTTTACCTGATGAATAAAATAATTTTATTTTATATTCAAGCTGTCTGTACCCTCTATACATGATGTTGTTTTCTGTTACACTAACATTTTTTATTTGAGATGTGAGAATGTAACAGTTGTTTTGCATTTTCCATAATGTTCTCCATTAAATTTAATCAAATCCATGTTTAAAGTAACATCAGTTTCCTGCTCCTCCACCCTACTGGTTGAACGTGGAATTACAAAAACCCTGCTGCAGTTTGCTGTAGCTAGCGCTAACAACAAGCTAACACTAACATGAGCCAACTAATATTAAGATAAACCGCAAAGTAAAAATATCTACACTATCAGACAAAAATGATTATTTCATTTTTGGTTCTTTTTTAAACGCAGTTAAGGTTTTTCTTTACCTTGCTGACGTTTCATTTGGGGCTGCACACATCTTCAGAGCTGACGCTGATGGTGGCGTCACTTCTTAATCCCTTTATCCGCGGACAGCAGAGAACGTTGTCGCCCTCTGCTGCCCGCTCTCCCCTCTCCGACGATGCACTCCCATGCGCGATCCAATGAGTAAACTCTATCGTCTCTGTTCATGGTCCCACATCCATGTCTCCTTATCTCGATAGCTTTTTTTTATCCATCTTTTGTATTTCTGTTGTTCGATGTTTATGATCCTTGTGTTGTCCCAGTCCATTACATGGTTTTCCCTTGTGCAGTGATCTGTTACGGCCGATTTCTTTACTGTGCTTTCTACCTCTTCTTTCGCTGCTCTTGTGTGTGTTCGACTTGTTTTTTTCCCACACTCCTTTCTATGTTCTTTTGTTCGTGTGTTGAGTTGGCGTCCGGTTTCTCCTATGTATGTTTTATTGCAGAGTTTGCATGGGATTTCGTAAACGACTCCACATTTAAGTCCAGCTGGTATCTTGTCTTTTGGGTGCACTAGTCTGTTTCTAACCGTTGTGTATGGTTTTGTTGGTGTGTTTATGTTGTGTTTTGTCATTGTTGCTCTTACGTTTTTCTGTTATGCCTCTGATGTATGGTGAGGTTATCACTGGTTTTGGTTCTTGTCTTTTTGGGTTTCTGGTTTCTTTGCTTAGGTTGTTCTTTTCTTTCTGTTGTTGTTTGTTGTTTTCCTTTGTTTATTGCCTATGCCGGGTATCCGCAGGTATTTAAAGCGTGTTGTATGTGCTTGTCCTCTTGTTTACGGTCTCTTTCTTCTGTTATCATGTTTGCTCTGTGATATAATGTTCTGATTACTGACATTTTGTATATGGTAGGGTGTTCTGATGTCCATAATAGATATTGGTCTGTGTGTGTTGGTTTCCTGTATGTGTTTATGTTAAAGGTCCCGTCGGTCTGCCTGGTTATTTTCATGTCTATAAATGCTATACTGCCATCTGTTTCTGACTCATATGTGAACTTTATGTTGCCTGCGTCATCAATGTTATTCAAGTGTTGTGTTAGTGTTTCTGTTTGTCCTTTTGGTATGATTTCCAGTATGTCGTCTACGTAGCGTTTCCATAATTTTGGGACCATGAACAGAGATGATGGAGTTTACTCATTGGATCGCGCATGGGACTGCATCATTGGAGAAGGGAAAGCGGGCAGCAGAGGGCGACAACATCCTCTGCTGCCCGCGTATAAATGGAGCAGGAAGTGACGCCACCATCAATGTCAGCTCTGAAGATGTTTGCAGCCGCAAACGAAACGTCAGCAAGGCAAAGAAAAACCTTATCTGTGTTTAAAAAAGAACCAAAAATGGAATTTGAAGACAAACACAGCAAGAACGTACAAAAGATGTTAAATATATATTATTATTTAAAGTCCAGAAGCAACAAAGCCAGGCCACAGTCAGTTCAGGATTTTGTATCTTCCTTTCAGATTTCAGATTTCAGATTTATTGGCCAAGTAAAATTACATTTACAAGGAATTTGTCTTCGGTAGATGTTTGCTCTCTAAAACAGACAACAACCACAATAAATGAGAATAAAAATACCTAAAAACACATAAGAACATGTATACCCACACACATGTTCATTTACACACACACACACACATATATACATATAGCTCCTACTGTAGGCCATGCCAATGTTCATTCTGGTTTTAGCACTTTTCTTCTCCTCCAAACACATTACTCTCTTACTTTTACTTCCCAGCTCCACCATGATGCCAAAAGAAAAAGCAAATTTCTTCTTTGTTTTTTCTTGTGCTTTTTATTGCCAATCTGTGAACTGCAAATGCTAGCTGCTGGCATTGCAGCTAACAGCTATAAAGCAGGTAAAGAGCTATCCCTAGAACACCTAACGGCTCCACAAAAATAAGTGCAGTTTTTGGTCAGCAAAAAGTTGAAGAGTGGTGCCAGATATGACACAGGTCAAGTTTTTAACCCAATCACTAAGATCAATGTTAAAGCTCTAGCTTAAAGTTTAAAAAATGATCTACTGTTACTTTAACTGCAAATTCAAAAACACTCTACAACAGGGGTGTCAAACCCAAACTCACACGGGGCCGAAATGAAACTCTGGGACGGAGTCGAGGGCCAAACTTAATATTTTTTGAAAAAGTGACGGCAAATTTGCACGTATTCTTTATCAACATGTAAGCAATTTTGAACCTTTAAATTTGGAAACAAACATATTTCTGCATTAACACTGAATGTGGAATAACCAAATTACACACGAGCAAGTCAGTTTTAAATAAAATGCATCAGTGGTATTCATTACTTGTGGTATAATCAGCATTTTAAAAATCTATTCAGGATTTATGTTTTCTTGTTTATTCATTTTTCTTATTTTTTATTCTCTTTTTTTTCTCCTGTAATACGTGTCATCGCTGCTGTGACGTCTAGCTTTCCCCACTGAGGAACAATAAAGGGATTTTCTATTCTATTCATCTATCTGCAGCCTTTCCACTTCCTGTTTACTGTAGGTTAAATCTTTGCTCACGTGCCAACAACAAAATAAAAATATCATTTTATCTTAAATGAAAATGCAACATCTCACCTGTTAACTTTCATGTTTTGGAGCAGAAAAAGAGCATAAAACCAACATATTTAAAGCTCAGTTTGCTCCACTGGTTTACTGTGATGCTCACCTGTTCCAGCCAGATACCTGCATCATGGGGTTGATCTGAGCTGAGGAGGAGACTCCTGTTGTTTTGTTTATCTTCATCATAATAATGACAACATTAGATGACAACAGGTGCTCACATAGGTTTGTGCTGATGAACATGTCTGAGCAGCTTGACCAAGTTGTTGTGTGTCGGGGAGGAAACACAACGACAGCAGCCACAGAGTCATGCTGGTTTGAGCGTGTCGCTGCTCGCTGGAGTTATATCAGCTCTGTCTGGACGTTAGTTTGAAAACTTTCTCTTTATGTCGTGAACACATTACTGAGCGGCTAGAATCTCCGTTTCTGGGCTTCAACGTCAGAAAACAGCTGAGTGAACTCGGCGCAGAGTGAGAGGAGTGTAGCTTGTCCGAGACAGCGGAGCTGCAGACACCCAACTACCCCTGACTGCCTCGGCGCTGAAAAAACACAAAGGAGGGGGCGCGTCTGCTCCGCGCTGGTGCCGCAAAGCATCATGGGGGTTGTAGTCTTTGCGGTAAAATCGGCCAGCGGGCCAGTTTTAATATATTTTTGATATTTATCTCGCGGGCCACATAAAAATGCTCCGCGGGCCGCATCTGGCCCGCGGGCCTTGACTCTGACATATGTGCTCTACAACAAACCTGCCTTAAAGGTTTGTTCCATCACTTTAAAGATCTACAACAAAAGATCTTGGTGCTTTGTGGAATGCTGTGACTCCAGTTTAATGCTTTCATCATGTTTGCTGTTCTATTTACTGATATTTTCATGCTAACAGCACTCATGCATCGCAAATTAAGAATTCAATGAAAAAAAATCTAAATGTCAATGTATTAGTTCTAAATCATGTTGTTTATTAGATTTATTCACCCTAAATTGACATAAAAATACGTGTGCACGTGCACACACACGCACACACATGGACATACACACACTAATTGACAGATCATCATGACACACACTCTCGTCTTTGTCAGCAATCGATAGACTAAATTAAACAGCAATCCAGGGGATTAGAAGCTAAATGCAGGAAGAGATGAGAGACAAGAAGGGCACACACACACACACACACACACACACACACACACACACACACACACACACACACACACACACACACACACACACACACACACACACACACACACACACACACACACACACACACACACACACACACAGTTTGCAGATGAAATAATCTGCAAATCAAACACACAAACAGACCTGTTCATTTTGCTCGTTTTTTCAGGCTCACATGGACTAATGGCCTACTTTCAAACAGCTGAATAAAGGACTTTAGTGACTTGAAGCCTCTTTGTAATTTCTGTGAGACAGCTGAAGGAAAGCAGACGATCATCATTCTTTGCTTCATCATAGGAGTATTCACTCTACTCGCTTTCTGTCTGACCTGTCCCAATCCATTAGGTAGAGACAAAAATGAGACTTATTAATAGCCGAATGGATATCAAACAAGACCATCCTAATTTTGTTTCACATCTATTAGCTGTTTTCAAGAAGCAAGAAGATGATGTCCCCCCCCCACCCCCCACCCCCCATTGTCTGAATTTCAGTAATTATTAAAATCGCGAGCAAACACATTCATGATATTTACAAAATGATCTGACAAGAACCTAATGGATCCTGTGTGATTGGTGTGTCAAATGTTTTCAGCAGCTTAGAAAAATTCCAATTATATAATCTTTTGTACGTTCTTGCTGTGTTTGTCTCCTAATTCAATTTTTGGTTCTTTTTAAAAACACAGATAAGGTTTCTTTTTACCTTGCTGATGGTTTTGTTTACGGCTGCAAACATCTTCAGAGCTGGCGCTGATGGTGGCGTCACTTCCTTCTCCGTTTATCCGCGGGCAGCAGAGAACGTTGTCGCCATCTGCTGCCCACTCTCCCCTCTCCAACGATGCACTCCCATGCGCGATCCAATGAGTAAACTCCATCGTCTGTTCATGGTCCCACATCCACGTCTCCTTATCTCGATGGCTTCTTTTATCCGTCTTTTGTATTTCTGTTGTTCGGTGTTTATGATCCTTGTGTTGTCCCAGTCCATTACATGGTTTTCCCTTGTGCAGTGATCTGTTACGGCCAATTTCTTTACTGTGCTTTCTGCTTCTTGTCTTGTTGCTCTTGTGTGTCTTCGACCTGTTTCTTTCTCACACTCCTTTGTGTATGGTTTTGTTGGTGTGTTTATGTTGTGTTTTTTCATTGTTGCTCTTATTTTTTCTGTTATGCCTTTGATGTATGGTAGGGTTATCACTGGTTTTGGTTCTTGTCTTTTTGGGTTTCTGGTTCTTTGATTTGGTTGTTCTTTTCTTTCTGTTGTTGTTTGTTGTTTTCCTTTGTTTATTGCCCATGTCGGGTATCCGCAGGTATTTAAAGAGTGTTGTATGTGCTTGTCCTCTTGTTTACGGTCTCTTTCTTCTGTTATCATGTTTGCTCTGTGATGTAATGTTCTGATTACTTATGTAGAAAAATAGAGTGATGTAACTATCTAGAGTTGTATTTTAATACACTGTAACTAGATCACTTGTTATAATCAGAAGATGGGCTGTTTTTATCATCAGGGAGTTTAATTAAACACTCTGTATTGACTTTGAGACAAGAAAAGAGAGAGAGTTGGGATCGTTTAAGAATCTTTAATTTCTTAATTATAAATTCTTAACAATCTACCAGGACTAACTCTGTGATGGATGAAAATGGATTTGGATGTTGTGTTGGTGCGTGTGTGTGTGTGTGTGGTTGGTTCAGACTCCTTAGGCTGACGTCATTGAATCTGGTAGTCTTTGTTATGACTAGATATCACGAGGCTTATAAAGTGATGACATGAGCTGCTATTTTGCCGTGTACGTACCCAGTGGGGGCCTCCCAGGTAGATCAGGAAATGCCAGGTCGGAAGACCTCGGATGTGTGCTGGAGCTGGTCGAAACAGCGATCGCCGTGTTTCAAAGCCCGTCTGAAGGGTCGACCCCGGTACCAATCGGCAGCGTCAGCAGGTGCTCTTATTTTGAAAGGATGTCGTCTGGTTGTTAAACGACGAAAATCTCCAACTTCACAGTTCTTAGTTTAAAGAAGAAAACACATCTGGCCAGGCTGTGCTTTTCTTTGGGATGACGGTGAATAGAACTGAAGTCAAAATGGAAATGACTTAAAATGGCGTTGCCTTGTTTTATATCTCTGAATTGTTGATAAGTTTTAGTAAAGCGGATTGGACACTTTAAGTCAACAAGCCAGATTCTCTTGCGGCAGCCGAAAGCTCTGATTGGTTGGAACAATATGTCATGCGTTTCTATGGAGATGAGGGTCAGTCTGTCTGTGCAGTAGTCCTGTTTTCATTAAACACATAAATCATGACATCTTTATTCCACAGATCATTCACTTGATTATTATTGATCAACATCTGGTTCGACTAGCTTTAATCACAAATTAAGTACTTTGATTATTGAAAAGCGTTCTTCTTCTCCTTCTGGCTCTTCTCCTGGAATGTAAACAGTCTGAGGAACACCCGACCTTGGCGTTTTCTACACGGGTGTTACTGTGTACAGGGGCAGCTGTGTGGAGCTGAAAATAATGAACTTCATAACCTTACATATCCCCCCTTTTCAAGGTCAATGTGGTCCTTCAAGAGACCACTTGGTCGTTGAACAAACCCAAGTTATGAAGAATCTTGACAACAGAACAGGATGCGACCCCAAGGGAACAGCCATCTGTGGGGGGGACGAACCCCACGCCGGAGAACAGTCTCGCATACTCCTCAGGAAGAACACAAGGCAGCAGGTTATTAATTATTCCCCATGGAAGCCATAAACGAAGCAACAGCAACTTTATATCCTCACGGGCAATAAAGCAAAGCAGGAGCAAATCTCGTACGTATCCACGAACAGGGTAGTATTCCAATTAAAAATCGATTGTTGTATCCGCAGGCAGGGTAATATTCCAAACAAAAATCGAACTTTGAAAGAGTACTTATGGTAATCCACAAAAAGGGAAGAGCAGTTGACAGTAATCCCAACGAATGAGGTGTCCCAGCAGCCATGCCGGAACCACAGTCGTCCAAGGCCAACGAGCCGGAGCACCCTCAGGAGTAGTCGATGCTGATGACGAGTCACGGATCCACTCCCAGGAAGCAGGATCCTCACAAGCTCAGCAGAGGAGAGAGAGCACAGTGTAGGCACTTCAATGTAGACACGACAAAAGTGCATTTCATGTCATCAAAGAAATAAAAAAATAATAAAAACCTAACTCTATGAGTGCCTTTTGTACTATGTGTTAGTTTTATGTGTAATTACCCATGAAGTGAAGAAATGGATGCAGCCCTGTCTGTGTTAGATGCAAAAAGGATGATGCAAGAAGCAGAAAAATGAAAGAAACCCTAACTGGTATCAGTGAAACCTCACTGGAAATACACGCTGTCAGGACAGGGGCAAAATTGGTTATAGCCCTGTGAGATAAATCAAAGAATTGATAGTCAAAATCATAATATTCACTGTTAAAATCAACTGGTCAAAGGTACTATAAAAAAACAGAAATGTAAATCAGTACTAAAATGTAAATCAGTGGTTAGTAATCATGTTCATGTTAATGTACCCATAAGGAATTGTGATTAGTAAAGATAAAAAAAAAAAAAAAATTTTGGACAACAGTACTATGTGGCCTAACCCACTCACTGTTTCCTGGCCTTTTACCTGACTCCAGGAGCCCACAGCACGTCCGTCTCAACACACCTTAAGTCTGCACGTGACGTATAACAGGAAAGACAACCATGTACACTCACAAACAAACAAATTTGTGTAATCAGAGATAGAAATCTGAGGAACCAACGGGACGTATTTATCACCCCCCTTTTGAAGTCGGTGGATTGTTGTTGTCGGTATCGGCCAAATCTGTGGGACCCTTGTGCAGTTTGATATGGTCCCTGTGTACCCATTTGTAGACGGGCGCCTTAGTTTTGTCGGCGATCTTGATCTGATACACGACCGGAGAGATCTTATCTGTAATCAGGTATGGACCCGACCATTTGGGCAAAAGTTTCTTAGTCAGCTTCCCCGAGGTCGCATTATTGTTACCCGTTTTGGGAGCGAAAATGTAGTACCAGGCCTGATCACCTACATCGAGTTCGGAATGTGAGGCTTTCTTATCGTAATACGTTTTTCTGCCTTCAGCTGACTTTTCCGGAGATGCCTGTGCGAACGAGAATGCTGCAAGCAGGTGAGTTCTCAGGCCCTGCAAGTATTGGCCGCTCGTACAAGCCGGGGCTGTGTCGGACCGAACCGGTCGTTGATACAGCAGGTGAAGCGGTAGAGTCATTTGTCTGCCCGTCATCATTTCAAACAGGGAGACACCTGTAGACTCATGGGGGGTAGCCCGTATGGCCATGAGGACCAACGGAATTTTCACATCCCAATCTCGGTGGTCGTGGTTTACAAGAGCCTGAGGGGGCCTGGCTGGCGGGACTGACGCGATGGCGTCGTCCGAGCAGTGTTGGCACGCAGCCAAACCCATGCCAAGAGGGCTACATTGGTTCTGGGCGTAGCGTACCTCGATGTCGAAGCTTTGAAGAGCCAGCAGCCACGAAGCGATTCGTGAATTGGTCACCACACCATCTCTGATGCGCTGACTGTTAAGGAAGGTCACCGGCTGGTGCTGTGTCTCAATGATGATTTTCTGTCCGCCAATGTAGTTCGCAAAGTACTTAACTGCCCACATGGTGGAAAGCAAAGCCTTTTCACAGTCCGAGTATTTCAACTCAGGTCCAGTCAAGAGCTTACTAGCATAGGCTACGACACGCCTGTTGCAGTCATGAATCTGGTAGAGACCAGCACTCAAACAGTGAGCTGAGAAACCAACCCCAAGGTGGATCTCTTGTCACAGTCGGGGAGCGCCAAGCACGGAGCCGAGCACATCGCGGCCTTCAGGTCATCCATGGCCTGCTGGTGCTGCTCCGCCCACTCGAACGCCACATCCTTCTTCAACAGATTAGTCAGAGGTCGTGCCAACTCAGCGTAATGTTCCACGAACTGACGCGAGTAGTTACAGACCCCCAAAAAGCTGCGAAGTTCGGAGACGTTCGTCGGAGGTGTGATGGTGGCAACACCCTGAATCCTGCCAAGCTGAGGCTGCACTCCCTGTGGTCCCACAAGGAGGCCAACGTACTGAAGTTGCGACCTGCACCACTGTACCTTGGCGAGAGAGATCTTAGCACCCGCCGCCGCGAGCTGACCCATGACATGGTCCAGCTCGGCCAGGTGGTCATCTAACGTACGCCGACGAATAAGAATGTCGTCGACATAGATGAGGGTCCCACGCTCTCGAGCATCGGGGCAAGCCTTGTTCAAGAAGATGTGGAACTCAGCTGGCGAGTTGGAATAACCAAAAGGACACCTGGTGAAGGTGTACTGCCGGTTGGCAAAAGAGAAAGCAAGTTTGTGTTGGTCCGATTAGTGGACGGGAATCGTCCAAAATCCGGACGCAATGTCAAGTGTGGAAAAGTACTTAGCATCTTTCACTCTTGGAAGCTCCTGCTCCAGGCGTGCCATAGGCCACCTAGACAAGGGGACCTGTTTGTTGAGTTGCCGGTAGTCAATGGTAAGTCGCCACTTACCATTAGGCTTCAGTACCGGCCACAACGGAGCCGAGTAGGTGCTGTTGCAGGGTCGAATGACCCCGTTAGCCAAGAGGCTGTCAATGATTTCCTGGACCGGTTCTATGGACGCCAGGGGAATCTTGTATTGCCGCACAAAGGACGGCGGTGCATCTGGCCTGGTAGGAATCCGGACTTCATGGATAGTGGTCAGACCACAGTCCAAGGAGTCAAGTGAAAGAAAATCCTGGTACTTTAGCAAAAGTTGTCGTAGCTTGTCTTGCTCGACCTCGTTTGTGAGAGTATCTGCTTGGTCTATTACCTTCTCAATCTGTAACAGAAGTTCCGGGGGTCTACCCGGTGGCTTCGAGAGTGGTGGTGAGGTCCAAGATGGCCGGTCGAGCTACGTGTCGGGCACCTAAGATGGCGGACCGCCGCGCATGCGTCGTCCGACAACCGGCTTTGATCCCCGTAGCAATTGCACGATTCTAAACACCGGAGCGTTTATTAGAACCGCCACTAACGTTACCCAAAAGTACTCCGTACCGGAAGGTTTAGCTGATGTAAGGACGCAGAATCGCTGCGTCGGAACGGCAATATTGGTCTGTGTGTGTTGGTTTTCTATATGTGTTTATGTTTAGGGTCTCGTCGGTCTGCCTGGTTATTTTCATGTCTATAAATGCTATACTGCCATCTGTTTCTGACTCATATGTGAATTTTATATTGCCTGTGTCATCAATGTTATTCAAGTGTTGTGTTAGTGTTTCTGTTTGTCCTTTTGGTATGATTTCCAGTATGTCGTCTACGTAGTGTTTCCATAATTTTATTTTGCAGTTTGGGGGGCAGTGGCTATGGCTTTTTGTTCTAGGTCTTCCATGAAAAACTCGCACAGGGTCGCTGATAACGGGTTACCCATGGCGAAGCCTTCCACTTGTTTTTTATATTGTATTATTGTATGTGAAGTAAGTGGAGTTAGCTACCAGTCCTATCAGTTGTGCTATGTCATCTGCTGTGAGGTTTGTTCTTTTGTGTAAAGTTTTGTCCTGTCTGATTCTGTTAACTACTGTAATGTTGTACATATAATATGTAGAGGGGTAAATATTGTGCTTTTAAGCTTAATATATTACCTTTACTTAAGATAAATAAGCTGTGATACTCTATGTAAATATAGAATATCAACCTGCTGGGTCTTTGGATGTTTAATCAGAAGATTCTAGGATTCTTTGCTTTTTCAGGGATCAAATACACTTTGTGTTACTTCAAGAAGAGAGTCAAGTTTATAAAAAGTAAGAATTTATTTTTCTCAAACAATTAAAAACATGACAAGTTAACCGAGATTACTGTGATGAATGAATCTAAAGTGGATGTAATGTGAGGTGGGATGATGTGTGAATGTGATGTTATCACAACCTTCGTAGCTGGAGAAGCAAGTTCTGAGTGGGAGTGAATTTGGTTTGCTCTAAACTAATTGATGGTTTCTAAAACCACATCAGACACAATCTTGTGAGCCCACTTACCCGTTCTGCAGACTCCCGATTGGATTCGAGATGTCAGGGAGTCTGGTGATCCCAGTGCCTCGAGGTTAGTAGGATAATCGCGAAGCGACCAAGTCAGTCCTGAGATGTCTCCAGGTCGCACAGTTGTTTGTGTCTTATAACTCTTAAGGAGTTGAAGTTGTCTCGCCTTGGTTCTGAAGGAACCGGTTGCGGTGTCAGCTGTAGATGCGATGGTTAGAGTTTCCCTCCGATGGCCAGTTGAAGTTATGCTCATAACTTGAATGCTTGAATGCTGAATTGGAAAGCTGGAATGCTGAATCACTCAGCAAGTGATTCTGTTTTTAATATTCTCATATTATGATTTGTGTGGCCAATCAGAGCTTGACATGTTAAGAGACACAAAACCTCAGACATCACACCTTCTCAGATACGGGATGCTCTGATTTGTGGGTAAGAAAATACCTTTGTGTCTGCAATTACATTAACCTTGCGTCATGAGGAGATATGCAGTGTAGATAATGATTCACTTGTTAAATCCAACATTCCTGATCATCATAAATAAATCTTTTAATGTAATAAGATATTCATTTCACAGATTAATCAAAACATTTCATTTAGTATTCATTTAACATTTGTTCATCAACCAAATTATTATTTAATGATTATTAAAGTTTTGAGGTGTAAAAGTTCTTCTGTCTTGTGCTGTGAATAAAAAACATTCTTAGATAGAGTGAGCCTGGAAGGACCTTGAAGCAACAGTCTCTTCTGTAGATGAAAGCTCCAGTTGGAGCCTTATGTCTCCAAATGACCGATACTGAAGAGGTGACCTGTAGATTGAAAAAAAGACCATTTCCGGAGGCTACACTACTATGTCTATGGTTTTTTGAGTTGGTGTTTTTGTGAACAGGGATGTGACGTCATGTGAGATGAGTATGTCGTTGTCTTCTATTGTAATCTCCTTTAGTTCTTTTGCCAGTTCTGCACTATTTTTGCAGTGATGATCTGTGTTCCCTAACAACGGACTGATGATTTCGCTGATTTCCTTTGCCATGTTGTGTGTTGGTGTACCTATGCTGTCTACTGTTGGTCTAAGTGGGGTGTTTTGTTTGTGTATTTTTGGAGTTCCGTAGATTTTTGATATTCTGTTTGCTGTAGGAATCCAGTGTTTGTACATTTTTTCTGTTATTTTGCCATTTTCTTGTAGTGGCTTCAGTAATGTTTTTCATGTTTTTCTTAATGTTTTCTGTTGGGTCTTTTTAAGTATTTTGTATGTATTTTTGTCTTCTAACATCTGTTTCATCTGTAGTTTATATTTTTCTTTGTCCATAACTACGGTGGTTCTTCCTTTGTCTGCCGGTAGAATAATTGTCTGTTCATTTTTGGATAATGCTGTCATGGCTGATTGCTCTTCTTTTGTAATACTGCTGTGTTGAATTTAGCTGTTCTTTAATAACCCAACTACATTATTTCTGAGTTCTACTTTCTTTCCCTCATCTGTGATCTGTTGACATCAATTCAATAACACTTTATTAATCCAAGAGGGAAATTAGAGCTATTAGTTTACAGCTAGTTCTGTTGCTACAATAAATTCTTCATATGGGATTTTCTTTGGTGTGACTGCAAAGTTTAAACATTTTTTTACATGCTTTCTTCTGCTTCTGTTAGTTTGTATTGCGAAATGTTGCATGAGCTTTGTGTGGTGTTATCTTGTATTTCTTTTCATTATATTGTATTTCTTTTCTCTTTTTCTTGTTAATGAGTTTAACTTCTTTATGTGTCTTTCTTTTACTTTTTTGAACTCTTTTTCCTGTTAATCCATCATGTGTCCTTTAATTTGTTCCTCCGTTTTTTCATCAAGTTTGTAATTACTTTTTAAGTCCAGGTGTCTTCTTTCCGGTTCATTATCCACTTGCTTCTGTTTGGTTGCGACATTTCTTATCCTTTCTTTGAGGAGTGCTCTCTGTGTTCTTTCCATTATGTTCTGTGCTGTTTTGGTCCGGATCGGCGTTTTCAGCTGTAGGCTTGTTGGCGTGACGTTTTTGTCCCGGCATCTTAAATTGAAACGAAGGTGGTTCCTAAGATGTGCGCGTTTTTGATGTAAACGTTCCAAACGGCGGAAGTTCTTTGTTCCTTGTTGTCCATATTTTAATTTAAACATCCATTGTATGTTCTTGCTGTGTTTGTCTTCTAATTCCATTTTTGGTTCTTTTTTAAAACTCACTTCCTACTCCGTTTATCTGCGGGCAGCAGAGGACCCCACCCCGCGGATAAACGGAGTAGGAAGTGACGCCACCATCAGCGTCAGCTCTAAAGATGTTTGCAGCCGCAAACGAAACCGTCAGCAAGGTAAAGAGAAACCTTGTCTGTGTTTTAAAAAGGAACCAAAAATCCAATTATATCAGCTCAGCTTTAACACATGCAGTGACATTAATGGAAAATAGCTGCACTGAAGGGGATGAAAGGAAAAAAAAGTTAGAAATTATGTTTTAAAACTGATCTGTATGTAAATAAGATAAACAATACATTATGAACAAGAATCCACTTTAGACCTGCAGAAAGACGGAGAGAGAGAAAAAAGAACCAAGATATCACTGCGCTGAACAACATGACCTTAACCCTATAACAAAGTTTGCTGAAAAACACACAGCGATAATCAATGAATGTTGCATTTAGTGCCAACCACAGCCCAAGGGAATGTGGCTGAAACACCTGAGTCCATACTTGTTACAACACTGTTTTTGCAACTGTGTGCGTACAAGCGCTCCCAATAGTGAGTGTGAGGGGCCACAGACCTGCCCCCCAAGTCCACTGGGGGGCAAGCCCCAGATATAAGCAGCTCCCTTCAGGAGACAGCTGCAGAAGCAGTCAGTGTAACAGAATAGATTTATATATATTTTTGATGATTTGATGACTCAGTAAATAAAATAAAACTTTGAAACTATTCTATTTTAAAAGGTTTTAAAGCTGCTAGGAAATATTTTGTCAACGTATTTTAGGTGTCAACAGTCAACAATTTTCTTCAGAATTCTTGAGAGACAGATGAGCAACATTCTCGAATGCAGCACCCGTAAGGATGAAAAATAAATCATTTTCTGGTATTTAATAAGTGCTCAGAACAAAATCTTCTTTTTCAAAACTCAAAAAGCTAAATGTTGAGAAAAAGTTTAGTAAAAAAATGTGCTTATTTGATTCCTGGCATTTGTAATGCTCAGTGTGCCTCCACAGAAACAGTTGTGTGAAAGGCAGCGAACACACATAAAATTGAAATTCTGCACGAAAAGGACTTGATTTCCTCCTGTCATGTTAAATTGGCGGTAGCCTGCTGCTCTACTTTCCCTCTGCTTCATGCACGATCTTCAACGGAGGGCAGGCAGCACCCAACAACGCTCTCAGTCCTGAAGACTGTGATAAAAGATGAGACTGAGTTCTCAGTGATGGATTCAGAACAGGATATAATGTGACACGGTATACGGGGGTGCTGACACAGGAAACCCATTTACACACACACACACACACACACACACACACACACACACACACACACACACACACACACACACACACACACACACACACACACACACACACACACACACACACACACACACACACACAAGACTGCAACTTCTCAATTTTCTTGATCGTCAGCTGGAAGGAAGATAAAAAAAGAAGCGATACTCTCTAAAAGTTTTCTCTACATGTGAACACCTGCACACATTTAAGTAAGATGCGTACCCAGTCTCCAACAATCAGGCTGTAACAGCTTCTTCCACATAAGCAACAATAAAAGCCTCCTCCTGCCTTTTTGATTTGTTTGGATACCATCTGAGCCTGTTATATAAGACTCTCCTGGTACACTTTCTTTTGAGCCGCTGTCATTCCCGTCTCACCTGCAGGCATTTCCTCAAACAAAGAACAATTGTAACTGCTAAGGGAATACCCACATTAGATAGATTCTGCCTTTGTTTAAAAAAGAAATAGACAAAAGTTGTGTGTGTGTTTTTTAAAGCAACTCTGGCGATGGTATACTTGATTTACTTTTTCATTTACATTAGAGCGTGGCGGAACAACCTCAAGGGTAAACTTTGTGATGCGCCATGAAAGATAAATTAGGGCACTCTACATTCATATTTCAAAATGTCTGAAGCTGAGTTTTGGCATTAAACTTCTCAAAGTCAGTTTCAAAAGAAAAGCTATGGATGAATGTAAGTGTAAAATCCCAGCGTTATGTTTTAGTCATTAGAGTGTGAGGTTACAGCCATTTGTGTTAGGGTTGGGGCTGCAGTCACAGCCAAATAAACGATGGGCTTACTTTGCCAAAATAAGACCCTGTAATTTTGTTTGCTCTCTACCTCTCTGTTAGGTAATTTACAAAAGGCTTCCCAACAGAGTTGCAGGAGGTGGAAGGTTTGATTAGTGCAACATTAAATCATGTCTTTTTCATGGTTTAATATCGAATAGGGCAGACTTCACACTGGAGAATTACTCCGCCTCTAATGAGCCCTCGCTGGCAGTGTGTGAGGCTCAGGGTCACTCTCGGTAAGTAGGAGGGCGGCTGACAATGTGGGATGAAAAGCACTTGTGTCCAGAATGTGTAGCAGATGGAGAAAAAAATCTGAACAATCTGCATGAGATTGCAAGACTCCTCTATAAATGAGTCAGGTTCTTTTATTAAAAAAGCAAGGCCTGTTTTTTTTTTTACCTTGAAAGATAATAAAAGGATGCAAAACAATCATGGTTTAGGTGTCAGGAGTTCTAATACTCGGGAAGAAATCCAAGAAGACCAAATTATTGTCCTCAACCATAAAGCTTATCACATTTTTTCAGAGTTGTTTCAAATGCAGCAAGGGCAAAAGATAGTGTTTATAGTCATATCATAGGGAGAAATGTATTTTCCCTAGAATAAAATTTTTTTTCCCGTGGACTTATCTTTTGTTGTCCCCTTCAATAAAAAAGCACATGACAAAGACTTTTAATTACTTTATTCCCATAACTTGCTCACAATGACTGATGGAGGGAAACTTTGAGAGTTTTTCTAACATTGATTATTCTCATTTATTACCCAGACACAGTAGTTGTGGACTGGGATGTTTGTGTATTTGTAAGCCAAAAATGTTGGTGTGTACCTTTGTGTATGCATTTACACTACTGCAAACAGGGGGGTGTTTGTCCTGGTATCTACTGTGTGGTGTGTGTGTGTGTGTGTGTGTGTGTGTGTGTGTGTGTGTGTGTGTGTGTGTGTGTATGTGTGAACAAGTTTGTAATTAAACCCAAATCCATTACGCTACTGTGAGGAGAATTTCTGGGGGATTCATCACAAAGGCGCGTCTTTCGCCGCCTCCTCTGATCCCTTTTAATTTGACGGATATGTTTATCCATTTTTGAGATAAATTGTACACAATGCTTCCCTGGCGCACACACAAATGAAAACCGTAATTAAAAGTGACGTAGTGGGCTTTGACTATTCATGATGGCATCTTTGTGCATTTTGTTTACCTGAGTCACGGCTGCCAAAACGCATTAGCATCCAGCACTTGAGATTCACGTGAGCCAGACACTTATTTTCTGGCCGACTTTAATGCATACCACGTCTCACTTTTTTAAAAGCTCACTTTTATGATTGTTCTGAAAAATACTCACAATTATCATTTATGCAGTTTTATGCACATCTGGTGCAACTGTTTCATTTTAAACAAAAATTCTGCACAAGAATGAAGTTGGTTTAAAAAGTGCTGTAGGATAAAAGGTTTATGTGAACCTTTTTATGCTTGATAACAAATGGCTTCTGTTAAATGATGGAAAAAGAACAGGATGCAAGATTTAGTGAAGCCGATGAGTGACCTGAATTTGCAAAAGGTCACACAGCACCGGCGCAAAACTTCTTCCCACAAACCCTTTGAGCCGGGCATATACACTGTGTGAACTTTTCAGCTTTTTTGAGCTCCTCAAACTGTAGGACTTCCTTGCATACCAAAGTTAACGAGTCATGTTCTCACGCTGTATGATCCAAAGAGAGGAGACTGTTGTGTTGTTATTGACTGTTCTCCTTTGGGCTTGTCGTAGGAGAACATGCAGGGTTTTTCGGGGGGTTAGGAGAGAAAAACAAAAACAAAAAAGAAAAGGAAATACACAATTTTTTGGGAAACGTTTTATTTTATTTTATTTGTTTCACAAAACAAGCATCAAAATGAAGAGCAAGAAGGGCGGGATGAAAATGGTGGTGCGTGTGCGGCAAATGCGTCTCCATGGTAACTGAGAGGGAGAGTGCTTGTTGTCAAGAACTCACATATTTGTCAGCAGAAGTTAACTGTAAGCTATCGTGTGATCAAACTTATTCAATTATGAATCCAGAGCTGTCGTGTGCTTCATATATGATTAGGATATTCAGTGAAATGACTTTAATCATTTTAGCAGATATTATAAATTTGGAGAACACTGTATTGCTACACATACTGCTTGTTTTACTGACCGGAGAGGTGAATTTTCAACTTCTTCCGCGACGAGTGGCGTGTCCGATGGTTTACTGAACGTGACAGAAGCAACAGCTGCAGGAGCTGGTTGACGACTCAGGAGCGTGTCCAGCGTCTCTTGTCTTTCCGAGGGCGCGTAGGCTCCTTTTGTGGGAAAATGGTCGGTAAAGCATTACGTTTCCACCTTTTCGTATACCCAGCCGCTCCAGTGGGCTCTTTAAGTAGTTATGGTCGACTATTAGCCTCAAACGCATCAGGAGAAAAATGTTGGGACCACAGCTGCGGATCTTTGGGAATTTGTGTCCGTCCACAGGCGTCTTTCCACTGGTTTCTCCTATTCTTGCCAGTGGGAAAGCTGTGTAAACACACATCACCCCCCTTGTTGCCCTTTGACTGGAAATTACAACCAAAAGCAGCACAATGCGGCATTTTACTTAATTATTAATACGGTAATCACGTAAACAAACGCTAGCGTCAATAGCTATTCTTCCAAGTGCAACCAATATACGTCATCGCCCCCAGAGTGCATTGGTTACGGAAAACATGGCGTCCTATGTATGTCCAAAAATTTACTAAATATTTAAGATTTATCAATAAACAGCAATGTTTTGTGTGTTTCTAACAACATAGTGTGGTACAACAGAAAACATGTGGTTTATTAGTGCATTCACCTCCTCATAGCCAGAGTTCCTTTTAAAATCCCATGATTCATGAGAATTTTAGAAAGTGAGTGTTGACCATAACTGCTGATGGTAAAATATTATCTAAAAGTGCAGTAAAGTATATTTATCTAAATAAGACTTTGAGAACCTTCCAAACACAGCAGCAGAAACGTGATCACTCTCCTTTCCCCTTTGACCGTAAGGGATAAAAACAAGACTTTACAACCAACAAGTCAAATTACAGGAACAAATCTGCTTTCTCATGAACAGACCTTCATTCTATGGTGCCACTCACGTCAAGCTTTAAAAGTACAGATTAGAAATGGTGTGGACAGCCGTTCAAGAATGTGCAGAAAAAAAACACCAGCAATATCTCGTCTGTAGGTGGATCTTTGTCATATTACTCACTTCTTCAGTCCCCCAACTACCGATAAAAAACCACAACAATATTTCCGAAAGTTTTTACATGGTGATAAACAGCAACTACCTCAGTTGGTGGAGCAGTGCACACGTTTATCAGATGGTGGAAGGTATTCAGTGTTATCCTCAGTTGCAAGGTTGTGTGGAGGCAATAAATGGGGTGGGGGAGGGAGGGGGGGAGTGAGAGGCAGGTCTTATCTGTGGTACCCCACAGCTGGCTGTCAGTCATTTTTTGACAGATAATACATGCACTACCAGCAAATGTACACAGACACAATGTAGATATAGGGTCACTAAGCAACTCACAATACTAGAAACCTGTATTTGTCTGCCTGAATGTAGCTTTTGCAGCCTTGTGCAACCCCAAAAAGTAATGCCTATGTGATAACAGCAACTGCAGAAGTTTATACGTAAATTATGAATTTGTGTGGAAAAAGTCCTCAGAACACGACTTTTACTTTTCATAAATCTGCTTTGGGATATTTAGTAAATTAAAATAGAGCATAATGACATTTACTCAGATCTGCTCATGCTTGATGAACAGCACACATTTTCTTAATGATCTGATTGTAGTATTTTCTAACAGTGGATAATTGTTGCCAAGATTTTTTGAGCTGTGTAAGTAACTTGCAGTACTCGCACCTGTTTATGGCCAAAACTGGAGGACTATATCAGAATGAAGCTGAATGAATGCTTTAAAATGAATGGATATTTTTCAAAGTTAAACATAACAATGCACTGTATTTTAAATCATATCACAATCATTTCCATGTACAGTTTTATTTTTGTGTCTGATAAAAGTTTTTTTGCATCAAGCCTTGAAGGTTTCTTTTTGTTCTCTCACCAGCAATATAGGTACATTTAAAAAAATGGAGAGGTGTGTGCAAATAAATCATGCATGCACATGAATCCACCAGCATGGATCTGATCACATTTTGCATTATTTAATGCTTGCTGACTCTCTGTGTGTGTGTGTGAGTACCACATGTTTGCCTTCGTCTCACAGCCATCTCCCCTGACGCAGAAATAGATTCTGCAAAATAAATGGATGTTCAGGATATTGCTTAAAACAAGCTTTGTGAGCTTAAAGTAAAAAAAAATCTGTTTGCTGTACGTCTTTTTCTATGGTAACACTTCAGATTCTCAAGATGCTTAATCCTGCAGAAAGATTTATACGTTTGAGGAGCAGCAGTGGTTCAGCGTTTCTGCAAATTCCACCACAGTTTAGTTAGCATGATAGATTTTACCATCTATGATATTTATCTAGAGCTTTTTCTCAGTGAGGAACTCATTTGACCATTTTATACTTTTAATTTCATTCATTTTAACAATTTATGCTTATGTAGGAAAAAATTAAAGGGATTAATGAAAAAATAAATTCCTCAAAAGTTTAACTGGGAACATTTTCTGAAGTTTTGAACTGCTTCTATTATAAAACTGTTGAAAATCTATTCACATACCATTAATGTGTCTTAGGCTTTTCCTATTCATTCTCTTCCTCTTACCCGGAGTCTGGTCGCAAGGGCATGAGCCTAAGCAGAAAAGCCCAGACTTCGCTCTCTCCAGCCACTTGTGCCAGTTCCTCGTCCCACGGCCAGCTGAGAAACATTGTCCTTCCAGAGTGTCCTGGGTCTTCCTTTAGGTCTCCTGGTTGGAAGTCCCAAGAAAACCTCACCAGAGAGGCATCCTAATCAGATGCCGTAGCCACCTCAGCGGCTCCTCTCGATGTGAGGGGCAGCGAAACTACTTCGAGCCCCCACTGGATGACTGAGCTTCTAACCCTATCTCTAAAACTGGGCGTAAAATGTACAACTTTTTCACTTTTTCAGACGATTTTCCCCTCGTGTGAGAATCTACAAGATTGGGGTGAGTTTTGCGCTGAGCGTGTAGTGTAATATACAGAAGGTTACGAGAGGCAATTAACACCACGTGACCAGCTGCTGATCAGCAATCGTAACCTTGCACAAATTTCTGGTGCGTTTTATAGTTTGCATGTCCCTCGTGAGGGTATTGCACTGTTGAAGCGGCGCTGCGACCCAACAAGTACCAGAATCGCTCACGACCCATGAGCAAACATGCATCAACATGGCTTGCCAGCTATTTCGTCACTAACACACGTTGTTCATTTTTATTTCTACACTTTATTTTCGCACACAGTGACAAGGATTGTCAAGAAAGCATGTTTGCTGTGTTTATGTAAAATTAAAACACTGATTTACTTTCTTTCTTTCGTCTTCCTCCTCCAACCCCCAGAAGCACCTGTGTGCCGTTTTTAGCATATTTTTAGGTTTGACGTGTTGCTACCAGACATCCGGTGGGAGCAGTCAGGTTGCATCAGAGAACTGGGTCGTACGGTGTGAAAACATGACTCGCGAGATTTGATCTGCGAGGAAGTCGTGCAGTTTGAGCTGAAGCTGAACGCTACGAGTTCAAAGGTTGCACAGTGTCCGCCCAGCTTAGGAGAGAGCCCAGCTACCCTGCAGAAAAATTCAATTTCGACCGCTTGTATCTGCAATGTCGTTCCTTCTCCTGACCGCATCACTGCAGTTGCAGCACCAATCCACCTGTCGATCTCATGCTCCATCTTTCCCTCACTTGTGAACAAGACCCCAACATACTTGAACTCCTCTACTTGGGGCAGGGCCTCCTCCCTGACCTGGAGAAGGTATTCTACCCTTTTCTGACTCAAGACCATCAAATAATTTCAACACTTGCATAAATCATGTGTTCATATTCAAATTTTTTTGTACGCATAGAGGAAAGGACCCCACACGTGCTTTCTCACACATAATATAAATATGAATGAGTTTTTTCACACATGCGCACCAAATCAAAAGTGCACCTTCAGAGTTGATGCACACCTTTTTTTGCACAAAGACAAACTTTGTTCAAAAGTTTGTGCGTAATCATATAGGCGCTTTCTGAGCTGAAGACGATGTGAGATTCTGGGACTCTCCTCAGACGCCACATTGGAGACAGGAACAAGCACAATTCAGCCAAAGTTCCATCATCAGGGAACATTTTCTAAGTGACAAGTCTTTCTGAGAGACCGGGTTTGGAAAACTCTCGCTTCGGTGGAAGGAATCTTCCTGCATGCGCTCTGGTTCTGCAACGCGCTCCAAGCCCCTCTCCACATCTTCAGCTCGCTGTGCACCTTATGCACGCTCTGACAGTGAGCTGTGCTGAGCAGTGTCCAGCTCAGATGTTCAGAAGGAAATCTTTTCTTGAGTGATTTAGCTACATCTGCGATGTGCGTAACGAATAAAGTGTCAGTTCATCTGCATGCGTCGGGGTAATTCTTTCTATTCTTTCTCCGTCAAAATAAACGGCCAAATACAGGAACTGTCCGGTCAACGCAAGCCCTGCATTTAACTGTTTTGTTTTCTTGTGAAAATTGTTACAAATTTAACGTGATTAACACCAGAGCCAGGCGCACTGCACCGTTGTCTCCGTCACTGTAAATGAGGGAAAAACAAAATGAACGGATCCTTTTCTGACCTTCCCCACCTACAAAGTTTAATTACAACAATCAAACGTGACAAAGCCTGGATTTGTATTCTGAACAGTCTAAACATGTTTTAAAAAGAAACATATGACAAAAGTGGCACCTGCTCAGTAAAACCACCAACAGAGTGAAAAATATCAAAAGTATTGTAGGCAGAGACGGGCTAAAACTTCTGGATCCACTTTATATAAATCGTTTTATTGATTATCTTCTTATGAAAGATAACTTTGACGTACATGAGCGACCGGTACTGACTGCTTTCACCTGTTGTGAGCAGCGCTTTGCTGTCTGAGGGTAGGCCCCGCCCACAACGCCGCGGCTGCTGCAGTGTTTTCTTTACTGTGGGAAACGGGTAATAATGGCTCTTTGATCGAAACAGGTTGCCGACCCCTGGTTTAGTGTGACGTCTGATATATATATATATATATATATATATATATATATATATATATATATATATATATATATATATATATATGTATATATAAATCGGGTTATGCAAGTTACGGGTAACTCTATTTATGCTTGTAAACGGGTTATTCTGATCAACTCAGAAACCCGAATACCGACCTTAACCCGATCATAACCCGGATATTGGCTGCATGTAAACGTAGTCAATGACTTGTAACAATGATGTTTCATCTCCACAAATAATTCAATTCAAGTCAATTCAAATTCAAAAATGCTTTATTGGAGTTTCAGTGCACACAATTCTACAAGAATTGGTGACTGTGGTCATTCGCAACCCGAGTCATGCTACCGTACACAATTGCCTTGAGGAGCTTCTGCCATGTGGTAAGGTTGCTAATGCTAACAGTTAGCTTCTACCAGCCGAGACATCCGCTGCTGATTCCTGGACATTAAAACAACAAGAGCCTTCTCCATTGTGAGCCAAGATCAACGAGTCAATGAATGTTAATTGTCAGTGTGACGTAGATTTGACAGGCTTATCAAATCTTAAAGTTTCACGGTCTTATTTATATCTTAAGCTAATACAGGATATATGCACAGGAAACTATTTTCATGTTCAGCCTGCATGAGAAATTCAGAGGAACCAATTATAATTAGAAACAAACAAACTCCAGTAGTGTTTGCTTTGAGAATCATTAATATTGTGAATCATATCAAATATATCCAGATTTTTTGTGTTTGCCATTTTAGCGTACATCTATAGCAACAGCATCATTGTTGCACTGTTTACTTTAAGTCTGGAATACTTCACTCACCAATACAAACCACAGAAAACCCCATTTCAGGTGGATTCGTTGTTTACCACTGTGTGAGTGAATCATTTTGTGTTTGTGGATAGGAGCATGTGCACGTCCCAGGATACACGCTTCAGTATCTGTTAAGATTACATCTACGTGTGTGTGGGTGCGCTAAGGCCTTGGAAAACATTAATCATTAGTCTCACCATATGGTGTCCACATTGATCAAATTCTCCTGAAAGGTGGAGCAAAGTCCAGAAAGAGAATACGTGTTCATGCGAGGGCAACACACACACACACACACACACACACACACACACACACACACACACACACACACACACACACACACTAACACACGCATGCATGCAAAGGTGAACTAATAACAAACTCAATCTGTAGCAAAGCTTCCCTTTGCTGCCACCTTTGGGTTTTTTTATTTTTTTCTGCAGATTTGCTGCTCCTGCTCTTGCTCTTGCTGCCAACAGCTTGCAACAAGAAAAAAGACAAGCTCAGAACAGGGTGCTGTGCAGTTTGCAGATGCTGAAAATATTCTGTCCACTGCAGATAAAACATGTAAGAGCATGGGATAAAACGTTAATATCGTCTTACTTTGGAAGGTATTAAAACTTTTTGACTGCCGCAGAGTAATTGATTTTAAAATCTCTTTTGTTTAGTTAATTATACTACAAAACGATAATCTGATCTGGACATGAACTTGACAGAAAAACATAGAATGCTCTCCCCAGGTTGGGAATGAGTCATTGTCTCAGTTGAATGAGTTTGTGTTTCCTAGTTACTTTGTTTACCACACGCACGTGAGTGACCAAAACAAAGCAGCACAGAGAACAAAACTCTGACTCTAACCATCTCTAAGGCTCAGTGACCTGAACTCCCAAGCTCTACATGTCACCAGAACACAACCTGCCGTAACACAAAAAAAAACAGTAATATACGAAATGAATGGCCTGTTTTATTTACTCTTTTACAGTACTAGTTTATTAAATTTTTGGCACATTTACAGGTCCTTCTCAAAAAATTAGCATATTGTGATAAAGTTCATTATTTTCTGTAATGTACTGATAAACATCAGACTTTCATATATATTAGATTCATTACACACAACTGAAGTAGTTCGAGCCGTTTATTGTTTCTAATATTGATGATGTTGGCATACAGCTCATGAAAACCCAAAATTCCTATCTCAACAAATGAGCATATTTCATCCGATTAATAAAAGAAACGTGTTTTTAATACAAAAAAATCAACCTTAAAAATAATTATGTTCAGTTATGCACTCAATACTTGGTCGGGAATCCTTTTGCAGAAATGACTGCTTCAATGCGGCGTGGCATGGAGGCCATCAGCCTGTGGCACTGCTGAGGTGTTATGGAGGCCCAGGATGCTTTGATAGCGGCCTTAAGCTCATCCAGAGTGTTGGGTCTTGAGTCTCTCAACTTTCTCTTCACAATATACCACAGACTGTCTGTGGGGTTCAGGTCAGGAGAGTTGGCAGGCCAATTGAGCACAGTAATACCATGGTCAGTAAACCATTTACCAGTGGTTTTGGCACTGTGAGCAGGTGCCAGGTCATGCTGAAAAATGAAATCTTCATCTCCATAAAGCTTTTCAGCAGATGGGAGCATGAAGTGCTCCAAAATCTCCTGATAGCTAGCTGCATTGACCCCGCCCTTGATCAAACACAGTGGACCAACACCAGCAGCTGACATGGCACCCCAGACATCACTGGCTGTGGGTACTTGACACTGGACTTCAGGCATTTTGGCATTTCCCTCTGCCCAGTCTTCCTCCAGACTCTGGCACCTTGATTTCCGAATGACATGCAAAATTAGCTTTCTTCCGAAAAAAGTACTTTGGACCAGTGCACAACAGTCCAGCGCTGCTTCTCTGTAGTCCAGGTCAGGCGCTTCTGCTGCTGTTTCTGGTTCAAAAGTGGCTTGACCTGGGGCATGTGGAACCTGTAGCCCATTTCCTGCACACACCTGTACACGGTGGCTCTGGTGTTTCTACTCCAGACTCAGTCCACTGCTTCCGCAGGTCCCCCAAGGTCTGGAATTGATCCTTCTTCACAATCTTCCTCAGGGTCCGGTCACCTCTTCTTGTTGTGCAGCGTTTTCTGCCACACTTTTTCCTTCCCACAGACTTCCCATTGAGGTGCCTTGAAACAGCATTCGTTCAGAAATTTCTTTCTGTGTCTTACTCTCTTGCTTGAGGGTGTCAATGATGGCCTTCGGAACAGTAGTCAGGTCGGGAGTCTTACCCATGATTGTGGTTTTGAGTTATGAACCAGGCTGGGAGTTTTTAAAAGCCTCAGGAATCTTTTGCAGGTGTTTAGAATTAATTAGTTGATTCAGATGATTAGGTTAATAGCTCGTTTAGAGAACCTTTTCATGATATGCTAATTTTTTGAGATGGGGATTTTGGGTTTTCATGAGCTGTATGCCAAAATCATCAATATTAGAAACAATAAAAGGCTTGAACTACTTCAGTTGTGTGTAGGGATGGGTACCTTTGACATTTGAATCAATCCGGTACTAATTCCCGGTACCTACGAATCGATACCGGTACTTAACGATACCAATTTTCGATACTTTTGAGTGTTTATTATTTTAATTCTCTTTTATAATTAAATATATATTTTTCTCAATATATAACAATATTTGATAAATATCACGATAAATAACATTCAACTGTTTGTATTTTAACATTGTCCTTGTAGTTTTATAAGTTGATAAATAAACTGAAGCAAACATCTTTACTGTGAACTAAATTTACTGTGTATCTTTATTCCTTTTGCCATCTTTTTTCATTTGATTTTTCCTACTGGGAAGTTAGAATTTCCGAGGAGAAAGCAAACGCACCATTAGCTGATAACAACGGTGGCAATGGAAGCTAACATATCAAGCTAACGTTATCTTAAACAGTTTATTTAGCTGCTGGAGCAGATTAAAACGATGATGCCTCACACTTAGATCGTTGTCACTGGTTTCATCTTCACCCAATCACCCGTCGCATTTAGTAAAGTGAAGCCAAACTTTAGAGCGCGTTCATGTTCTTCTAGTCGGAAATTCGGAGTTCCGAGGAGAAAGCGAACGCACCATTAGCGAAACGGAAGCTAACATATCAAGCTAACGTTATCTTAAGCATTTTTTTACCTACCAGAGCAGATTAAGATGAGGATGTCTCACTTAGATCGTTGTCGCTGGTTTCATCATCACCCATTTACCCATCACATTTAGTGAAGTAGACCCAAGCTTTAGCGTGCATTCTTTCTACCCATGCTGTTCTGTTTACAACTGGCTCGCAGCGAGCGATGACATAACGCTCTTGCGCATGCGCAGTTGTCTTGGCAAGTTCTTGTTATGAAGGACGGGTACCGAAACGAGGCACCGTTTGAAATGACGTGAATCGGTGCTCGGTCGGTACTATGGAATTCGGTCGGTACCTTAAAAAGTACCGAATTCGGTACCCATCCCTAGTTGTGTGTAATGGATCTAATATTAATGAAAGTCTAATGTTTATCAGTACATTACAGACAAGAATGAACTTTATCACAATATTCTAATTTATTTTAGAAGGACCTGTAGTTGCGATTTTCTGGTTTTTATTTACTTTGCAACAGAAAAATAATCCCCAGCTCTAGTGAAAATAGATTTTCACCCCAATTTCCTGCATTAGTGACGGGGAAGGCTGTTGTTAGCTTAGCGTCCAAGAGAGAGCAGAGATATTGGCTAGTAGAAGCTAACCATTAGCATTAGCATCCCCACAACACAAATATCAGGAAATAAGACTCAGAGTCCTGTCATCTTCTGCTCCATTGTACAGCCACTGGAGGCTGGTGTATCCACACTCACAAAAATTAATGTTTTCACAACAGCATGAAAAATTCCTTTTGATGTCTAAGTCTGCCTGATTTTGGTGTTTCTTTGCTTCAACGCATTGTTTATCTAATCATTGCATCTTCCTTTTCAGAATCATTTGTATAACAATTTATATTATTCATTGTTGCATTTATATGTTCATAAACATTGAGATTAAATAAAAATACATATTTATGAATTGAATGCAAAACTGCTCGGACTGCTCCTGGAGTTTGTGTTTTTAATATACAGTGCTCTTCATAAATGAGTACATCCCACTACATTTGTCAGAAAACTTTTAGTTTCCTTTCAGAATCAACATTTTCTATGAGATACCAAACTACAAAATACTCCCACAATTGTGGGGACTTTGAAAATGAATCCATTCATGTTGCAAAAATGAGAACACCCCAATTTATACAAAAAGGTGAGGGCTACAAGATCAGCAAAGCTTTACATATCAGTCAAAATGTACTGTAGCAAAAGTGATCCAAAAATGTAAGAAAGATGGACGTGCAACCATCTTACAGAGAAGTCCAGGCTGCCCACGGAAGTTAATATCTGGACAGGAGCATCTTCTGATGAGAAGGGTTGTGTCACGGTTTGTGCTGAGTTAACCTCTGTTTGGAGATGAGTCTTTCTGTCTGCAAGTGGGCGTGCCCCGGAGAGCAGCTGCTGCTAATCTCCCCATCAGCGTCAGAGGGTTTAAGGAGTGGCGTGACAACTCACCAGTGCTGGATGATTACTCAGTTTTGGGTAGTATCTAACCTGTGCTCTGCCTGTTTCAGTCTTGTTTGCCTCTGGAGTTTCCCGCAACCCGGGTACTCACCTGCTTGTCCTCCGGCTCCCTCAGGTACCTCTCGTCCACTAAACTACTCTACATCTCATGGAAGAGACTCCCCGGATCAGCCCTGCCTGCCAGCCACGCCGCTCGCTCCGACCGACCGCCCACCTGCCAGCCCGGACACCTTTGGACTCCAGTGCTCAGCTCCCAGCCATCATCGTCATCTCAAGGACGCCTCACTCAGCCAGACCTGACTCACCCTCCTCTCCAGCTCCAAGACCTTCAGGAAACCGTCTGCGCATTATCCTCGTTTATCTGCAAACTACTCATCCTTGTTTCTGCTGCAGAACTCTATTGGACCCTCCCCATCTCAGACCTTAAACCACACCTCAACAAGTCAAAATAAATCATTTTTTACTTACCTTTTGCCTCGAGTAGTGATTCTTCATGTCGTGAGTCAAACAATTACAGCCCAACATGACAGGTTGAAGAAAATCACCATTCAATTTCACTGCAGTTAGCTAAAGCAGTAGAAAGCCAAACTGTTTGCCGTCACACCACACGGTACACACTGCAGAGGAATGACATGCATGTTCCACAAAGAAGCCTCTCCTAAAGTCCATGCACAAAAAAAAACACGCCTAGGATTTGATAGAGCCCGTGCTGAAAAAGATGAAGACTACTGGGACTCTATACACTGGAGTGTTGAGCCAAATATCACTGTTGGAACTAATGGTTTCTAAACCGTATGGTGTTGTAAAGGTGAGGATTTCAAAGAGAAATAGATGGTGCCTACAGGGAAACATGGTGGTGGCAGTGTCCTTATGTGGGCTGCTGGTGTTGGGGAGCTGCATTTCATTGATGGTATCATGAACTCAACAATGAACTGCTCTATACTGAAGAAGATGCTGCCATCACTCCGTGCATGTGGTTGTCGTGCACTTTTCAAACACAACAATGATCCTAAACACACATCTGAAGCTACTGTTGCATTTCTGAAGAAGAACAGGGTGAAGGTGACTGAATGGTGAAGTGTGTCTCCTGATCTGAACCCAATCAAACACCTGTGGGGATTTCTGAAGCGGCAAGTTGAGCATCACTCTCCATCCAGCATTGAGCCTCTAAAAGAGGTTATTCTTGAAGAATGGAAAAAGGCAGATGTTGCAATATGTTGCCATCTTGTTCATTCCATGCCTAAACGACTTGGTGCTGTCCTTGAAAATCACAGTGGTCATACAAAATACTAGATGTAGTATTGTGGGGTGTTTGTTCACTGAGCTGCTGATTCAACTCATACTTTTTAAAGGGGGTGTACTCATTTATGCAGAGCACTGTATGTGAAAAATGTTGATCTTCCCTTATTTGATATGAAAAACATCAATCTGTCATTTTGAATAGTGAAAAAAAATTCTTTAGAAAATTGCTCCACAACAGAATGAAAATAGCAATTGCTACTATATTGATATGCACAGATAAAGTGCAAATATACTGCAACAAAATGACTGAAAAAAAAAAGATTTTTTTGGCAATCATCAGCACAACTAACATGAAATTTATTGGCAGGAAGTAGTCATCTGGGGTTGGTGAGTTGGGTCCTTATGCATTATTCAGTTAATCCGTCACATCTTGGATTTGCAACAGGAACACCTGCTTTCCACACACACACACACACACACACACACACACACACACACACACACACACACACACACACACACACACACACACACACACACACACACACACACACACACACACACACACACACACACACACACACACACACACACACACACACACACACGTCTAACGGGATTTATTCTTCCTCCCTTATCCATGTTTTCATTCAAACCCGTGAATGTGGTAAACATCTACTCTATTTTCCACAAAACAAAACCATTCTTCATCGTTGGTGTGGAGCAAATGCTAACAAATCCATGTTAACATACAGGTGAGAGCCCCTCATCAACATCCCTCTTTCAAACTTTAAAAGCACCCCCCCAACATTACTCTAACTACGTGTGTGTGACCAAATCCTTCTCAGTGGTGAAAATAAATGTTATCTACAGCTTTTCTTCTCTCATACACTGCTTCACTAATAATATTTGGTTGCAGTATGGCTGTTTAGATTAAGCAGTAGCATTCTATCTTCACCCTGTTTTGCAACCCACTTACTTTAAAGATGAGTCATCTTTATATAGGCAGAATATGCTGCATTTGTTTCTTTATGTTCCCTTATATCTTGTAACAGCTCCTCTGGGTGTGATAGATACACTAGAACAGTGCACGCACTTTCTTACTGAGAATATGCTCATAAATGTATAGCTAATCAGCATCCGTCATTTGTGAAAAGAGACATTTTTATCAGAGTAGAATGAGTCATCAGTAGCGTTGCCCTCAAGGTTGAAGAAGAGATGATATATGTGTTTTAAAAAGTGAATGAAGTGGTGTGACGAACCTCGCCCCCTCGGTCCATCTTCTCATCTCTAACTCAGTCTGTTGTCCCCACTGCCAAGGATTCAGCACCAGGGACAGCGCCAGAAACGGCTTGCTCACTCTCACCGGCGCCCCAGCACCAGTTCAGGACCTCGGAGAGAGGCACGCCAGAGAAGACCGCAGCTGATCTGAATCAGCTATGAAGCAGCTCCCAGGACTTTAAAACAGGAGCGAAGCAGACAGTATGTGGGGGATCCAGAATTAGTCTGTGATTCTCCCGAGCTCATTGAATTCAAATTCAATTCAAATTCAAAAATACTTTATTAATCCCAGAGGGAAACTGATTGCTGTAGTAGCTCAGAATAATAATAATAATCAAGTCATCAAAGAGTTGTTGTATATTACAATGGCTGTTGGCAGGAAGGATCTCCAGTAGCGGTCAATGTTGCAGCCAAACTGAAGAAGCCTCTGACTGAAGACACTCTTCCGTTGTCGGACAGTCTTGTGAAGAGAATGCTCAGGGTTGTCCATCATTTTCTTGATTCTCTGGAGAATCCTTCTTTGCATTATCTCCTCCAGTGGTTCCACAGTCGTCCCCAGAACAGAACCAGCCTTCTTTATTAGGCTGTTGAGCCTTTTCAGGTCCCTGCTTCTGATGTTGCTACCCCAACAGACGATGGCTGAAGAGATTACACTCTCAACAACAGACTTGTAGAAGATCTGCAGCATCTTGCTACAGACGTTGAAGGACCTAAGCGTTCTCAAGAAGTGCAGTCTGCTGTGTCCCTTCTTGTAAACGGCTTCGCTGTTCTTTCTCCAGTCCAGTCTGTTGTCCAGGTGAACTCCAAGGTATTTGTATTCCTCAACCACCTCCACTTCTTCTCCCATGATGGAAACAGTGTTTGACTCCACCCTGTTTCTTCTGAAGTCTAAAATCATCTCCTTTGTTTTGTTCACGTTCAAGGTCAGATGATTGTTTCCACACCATGCCACAAAGCGCTCCACCAGCTCTCTGTACTCAGCTTCCTGTCCATCTCTGATACACCCGACGACTGCAGAGTCATCTGAGTATTTCTGTAGATGACAGGTCTCTGATTTGTACTGGAAGTCTGAGGTGTACAGGGTGAAAAGGAATGGTGAGAGTACAGTCCCCTGTGGTGCTCCAATGTTACTGATCGCCTGGTTTGATGTGCAGTTCTTCAGCCTCACAAACTGTGGTCTGTTTGTCAGGTAGTCTTTAATCCAGGCAATAGTTGAGGCCCCCACCTGTGTCTTCTGGAGTTTCTGGCAAAGTACATCAGGCTGGATTGTGTTAAATGCACTGGAGAAATCAAAGAACATGACCCTCACAGTGCTGCCTGCTTTGTCCAGATGACAGTGGATTGGTTGAAGCAGCTGGATGATGGCATCTTCAACTCCAACTCCATGGCGATAAGCAAACTGCAGCGGGTCCTGATATGTCCTAGTTTGCTTATTCAGGTGGACCAACAGGAGTCTCTCCAGGACCTTCATGATGTGGGATGTCAGGGTAACCGGTCTGTAGTCATCAGTTGCCCTGAAACTTCTTGCTAAGGCTAAATCTTTCCGGTATTGTTTATGGTTGTTTCTACGGAGATCCAGAAATAGTCTGAATTTCTCCTGAGCTCTGTTTACACTCACTGCTACGGCTAACTTTTAAGGTATTTGCTAAGGGTTTGTCAATAGGGATTTGGCTTAATAATCCTCATTAGAAGGATTTATCTGACGGAGCGTCAGTTTACTTAAGTTGGTGGCTTTTAACCCCATTGGACTTTTGAGCCGGGGATATTTTCAGTTAGGGGGTTGTGATTTACGTTTGGCAGAAAGCCATTTTCATAAGCCGTTATTGCTTATGTTTTCAGTTTCCACCTTTGTTAATCACTGTTATCATTAAGCCCTATTTTTCCATTCAAACACGGACACCCCTTTGTTAATAAATCCTTTTGGTTTTACACTCACCACCTCGTTATTTATCCACACACACTCTCGTACACCTATTTTCCTGTGTTAGTCCCCTCATCCTCCTAGACCTTCAGGAAGGGACGTAACAAGTGGTTTAAAACAGCACAAACCCACATGTGTTACTTTCTATAAAAACGGACAGGATTCAGATTAACAGCAGTATGATGGTCTTCACACTGAAGGGGATTTCTGATCTTACTGTTGTCCAACCACATTCCAATAGATCGAGAAGGTCCTGAAGATCTGAGCAAGGTCTTCATCCAGTGTGAGGAGCAGGAATCTATTAGGAGTGTCATGTTTCAGTAGATTCAGTGTCAATAAATACAACACTTATTAAGTTAAAAAAAATAATAAAAAAAATAAGATATGCATCTTCACCAGATGTTTTACAGAAATTTTAATTATGATGATGTGTGAAAATAATTCTTTAAGATAAAGAAAAATGTGTACCATCATTTTGTAAATACACTTATTTAAGCTCAATGTGCATTTCTCAGTTACAATGAAGAGTAATATGCACTAGTAATACCATAAATATCAGAATTATTATTGAGTAGATGCTTGAGCGTGTTTCATCATGCTCTTCGGACATACACTCATGTTTGTGTGACCCGGCCTTTGCCCAGGCTTAGTTAAACAGAAATAGCTACAAGAGCAATAACATCCTCAGCTAAGCGTTGAGGGATTCAATTCCCAAGTAGTTTTACCAAAGCGTGGTGTGATTGAGTCCGTCTGCCCATTGAATGCAGTATTTAATTTCCTCGTGGTCTCAAGAGCCATGTCTCTGTTTCCAATTTCTCCCCTCATGAGATCAGGATGGAAAACTAAATGAAGGGCTTTTGCTTTCTTTTTTCACTCGTTTCAGACCATCGTTTTCTTTTATTATGTAATGCTGAATGATCCGGGTTGGATAGATGGAGGAAGGTTAATGAGTGTTTCTGGTAAAGCAATTATTTCTATTATCGTTCTTTCTTTTTGTTTCTTTTCCATTTGTCATCTTCATCATGTGTTTGTCTTTAACTTTACGTATCAGATACTGATTTTAGGTATGTAATGTTTCTCATGATTTAGAAACAAGGTGTTTAGACAAACATTAACAATCTCTTGTGAGAAAAATGGCCTGTATTTAAATAGGGTAGGGTTGCTTTGTTCCCCTGACCTCCGTCTTGGATTACCCTGCCTGGATATTACGGCTCTCTGATTCCTTGCTAATGTTCCTGCCTGCTCCCTGACTAAGCCTTAGCCTGCTCCGCCCCCTTCCCTATTAATAAACTTTCTTTGAATGTTTATTCTGTGTTGGGTGCTTTTACGGGTCCACCAGTACAAGTTGTGACACATTGTCTTGCCCAAGGACACAACAGCAGCATTCTCTACCAGAATTGATCCTACAACCCTCCAATTACTGGACAATCGGCTCTACCTCCTGAACCGCTGTCGCCCAAAAGTGTGTACTTTTCTTGAAAAGAAAACCATGACATTGCTGATTATGATGAGGTATGTTAGTTCTGATTATTATACATTTCAGGAGAAAATCAGTTTTATTAAATTAAAAACTTTGTTTTGTTTTCAACAAGGAGTTTAGTACAGCAAATACAAAACACATAGCCCAATTTTAATGGAAAATTGATTGTAAATTATAACATATACACAGGTAAAACCTTTCCATTGCATGTCTTTCATTCTTATGATCTAATCCTCATCCTGAATCAAATACAGCCCACAAAAGTGATAATTTTAAAAAGAAATATTTTAAAATTTTAAGAAAATATTGACTGGCTCAGTTATATTGTAAAACTGGCTGGCTGGTCATTTTGTAAGGAGAAACTGTCTTTACTCAGTTTTATTGTTAAGAAGACTCAAAGGTTGTTTTCATCGATAAACTGCCGATAATATCTGAGTGTCTGTGTTTCAGTTCAATGAGGAAACCAGTTTGACAATTAAAAGTTTTAATTCTTCAAATTAAACTAATGATTTTGAAATTGACAAACAGGAAATAACAATCAACATTGGCAACTTTGTGGGACAATCTTTAACAGTTGATATGCTGTTCTTGCTCAAATAGACCTTCTGGTGAATTTATGAAGATTGAGAATGTTGTGAGTTGTGAGAGTGATATGATGTGAGATGGATGCGTGTGTGAGTCTGAATTTGCTTCAGGAAGAAACAGGTGTCTGAGTGAAAAGTGATGGTTTGAATAAACTTAGGTTTAGTTGGAAAAGATGCATCAAAACGCTATCTGTCGTGTTTTGCCTCACCGAAAATCGGACCCTCTGTTGGACCCGGGACGTCACCTTAGGATGATGTTTCATCCAGGGCACCTTGGCTGGCAAAGGAGACAAAGATGCGCCGCGAACCGGTCCAGAGTTGCCCTCAGTACACGTTGATGGTAAAGCGTTTTGTCGATGCGCTTTATTAAGTGAATTCACTCAGAAATCAAAAGACTCGGTAATGAGTCTGCGTTAGAAGTTGCGATTCAGCTATTCTGCCTGGCTTGGCAGGAACGGCGTGAGAAAAGGGGGGGGGGGGGGGGGGGAAGAAACGAGCCAACCGGCTCTGTCCCCCCTTTCAGGTTCTCTCTCTTTCGTTGTCAAGCACGAACTGAAATCATAAGACTGAAACTTACCAAAAACCTTTCTCTTCTCAAAGCAAACGTGTGCGTCATCAAATGTGTCTGGAGTTTACTGTGGGAAGATGTGTGTGGGTGTGTGTGAATGTTTGTGTGTGAAGGTCAGCAACAAACATCCTCAACACTATCTAATTATGGATTCATTAAGCCATTATAATTACCCCAAAGCATAAGAACCATTCATTTGATTAAACACATTTATAATGAGCAAAATGATAATGGTTACTTTAACATTAAAATCAAGAAAAAGAAGTTTAAACTTTATGTTTTGACTTGGTCTGGGTACAACTCATGGAAACACATCTTCTGGTAGACTGCAGGTGGCTGATGTTATGGTTTCCTCCCAGACTCGCTGGCGTTCAGGTCTTAATCTGTGGGTGAAAGTTCTCAATGACCAAGCTTTGACCCAGCTGCGTCCAACACCACCATTGTGACAGAAAACCCATATTTCCTCACGTTACACTGGAGAAAAAACTTCTCAAAAGTGAAATGTAAAAGAGTGCAAAACAATGTAGGTTGGGCATCGAGCACTGATTGGAACCATTAAAATTTAAAAACTGGTATTCATAGCTTTGATTCCCAGTCTGCCAACCAGATGAAGAATATGCGGCCGATCCCCATGAAAACGTTAGTAAATTCTGATCATTGCCTTTCAGAGCCGATCATACCAGCTGTCTGTAGCTCCTCCCTTCCCTCACACCCAGCATGCAGGGGCAAAAATGTAAACAAATGCATCTGCTGAACTTTTACTTTAATGCAGAACATTTATTGAAAATATGACTGTACTGTCCTGCAGTTTTAAACCTTTATGAGAATAGGTGTAAATCATTGTTAGTGGACTGATTGGTCTGTGGCTGAAACTGGAAAAGTTCCCAAAAACAAGAATGCAACGCCATCTTTTGCCAATAAGGACCTTTATCACCTCAAACATGCTTTACAGGACAGAGAAAAGGCTCCAGATGAAGGCAACAAAATTTGTTTTTAACGAAGAAGATGTTCTCTGTGTGCTCGTGGTCGATGGTATTGACCAAAAGCCTGATGACTTCTAATGAACCAAAGATGAAAAAACAAAATGCAGCTCAGTCACAGGAGTGTGTACTCATTATGAATCCCAATCGCTTTTACATAGCCAACAAAATTGATTCAAACTCCATGGGATCTACCTTAAAGTCATTACTAATTTACACACAAGCACAGATAATTGGAGCCCTGTTGTAATTGGTTGTAACTGAGTTACAAGTCACAGAGCCAATTATAACTGTGTTAAAAACCCACCTAGAGAAGCACAAACAAACCCCATGCAAAGCGATTAACTGAATAAGAAGCTTTTTAAAATCACTTTATTGCTTTGACACCTAAAATAATGGAATATACTCACAGGAACCCTGAGGGGTGTTTTGTTTTACAAGCATTCCCTGCAGTACTTTATCCCCACTTTGCCTTTTATGTGACCTCACTGAAAGAGAAATGATTAATGTGAGGGAGATGTGAAGGTTGGTATTACAATTTACCCTGCAACCTCTGAAGTAAGCCATAAAGCAAACCCAGCACAGAGTCTCTGCATTTTCAAGTAAAAACATGTCATTTCTGTGACACAATGGACATTTAGCTCAAGTTTTTTTCCCCATGTGGCATTTTACCAGAACACTCTAGTCTTTTTTTCTTAACTGGTTTAAATACAACTTTACCACAATTACCAGGATATGTAAATGTAGGTTCTTAAAGCTAGGGTACATAAGTAAAAAGTTTAAAATAACTTTAAGAAGGCTTACAATTGACTATCTGGCTCTGTTCTATGATATAATGTAGGTAATCACTCATCATTTATTCCTCCCTAAGTCCTTCTCCTGGCTTCTATAGCAAAACAAATCATTTACGTGAGCCTAGAGCATTGACCAATAGATTTGTGAAGGGAGATGTCAATCAATGAAAATGCATTCCACTTACCAGCATGCATTTTGGGGTGATACCAGAAAAAGACAGTTTGCAATCAAGCAACCTGTTGTGTCTACCACTAGGGGGCAGTATAGGATAAGTGAAGCAGGTAAGTGGAAGAAGAAGTGGAGAAAGTTAAGATGGATGCCTGCTACAGCACATGTGATGCAGGTTCGAATGAAACTTGGAAAGGAAGTTCTTGTCTACTTGTGATACTTTCTGATACATCAGCCAACCATAACGCAACCATGCCACAACCAAAACAAATACCAAAGTTACTGATTACTGATTCTACTTCTCAAAGAAAATGTAAGCAGTTAAAAAAATCCTACCAAACTTGTCATAAAACGTTTACAACAGACGAGCAGAATTACATTGCAGACACTGTTGTAGTGCATGCAACGTGTTTCACCATTAGACGATCTTTGTTCAGTGTCTGTGGGCGGAGTTCCCAAGTCTATAAATAAAGTCATGCAGGTCTCTCTCCTCTTTCTCACGTGGAAGTTGTGGGAAACACTGCTGTGAATGTGTCTCCACTTGGGTACGTAGAACACAGTGAAATTGCGTCTGAATGCGGTTTTGATAATAATCTATCTTTAGCTTAAACAAACCAAATTCTTCTTCATCCAGAACTCAGCTCGCTGAGATACGGAGATTCTGACTACATTATTCACACATAGGTTCCAGACACACCTTTAGTTCCATCCATCACAGTAAATGCTTAGTTAGTCTGTCAAGTTTTAATTGTTTGTAAATAAATTCTTACTTTTATAAACCTGACTGTTTCTTGAATCAAAAAAGTGTGCGCAATTCCCTAATGAATAAAGAATCCTAGAATCTTCTGACTAAAACAAATATAGACCAGGCAAGGTGATATTCTATGGTTAAATAGAGTATCACAGCTTATTGGTCTCAAGTGGTGTTAATAATTTAAATAGCTCTTAAAGCCTCGTCTCGTCTCTCGTCTCTCGTCTCGTCTTCCTCCGCTTATCCGGGTCCGGGTCGCGGGGGCAGCATCCCAACTAGGGAGCTCCAGGCCGTCCTCTCCCTGGCCTTGTCCACCAGCTCCTCCGGCAGGACCCCAAGGCGTTCCCGGACCAGATTGGAGATGTAACCTCTCCAACGTGTCCTGGGTCGACCCGGGGGCCTTCTGCCGGCAGGACATGCCCGAAACACCTCCCCAGGGAGGCGTCCAGGAGGCATCCTGACCAGATGCCCAAACCACCTCAACTGGCTCCTTTCGATCCAGAGGAGCAGCGGTTCTACTCCGAGTCCCTCCCGAATGTCCGAGCTCCTCACCCTATCTCTAAGGCTGAGCCCGGCCACCCTACGGAGGAAACTCATTTCGGCCGCTTGTATCCGCGATCTCGTTCTTTCAGTCATTACCCAAAGCTCATGACCATAGGTGAGGATTGGGACGTAGATCGACCGGTAAATCGAGAGCCTGGCTTTCTGGCTCAGCTCCCTCTTCCACCCTTTTCCGGTCGAGAACCATGGTCTCAGATTTGGAGGTGCTGATCCTCATCCCAGCCGCTTCACATTCGGCCGCGAACCTACCCAGCAAGAGCTGAAGGTCAGAGCTGGATGAAGCTAGGAGGACCACATCATCCACAAAAAGCAGAGACGAGATTCTCCTGCCACCAAACTCGACACACTCCACACCACAGCTGCGTCTAGAAATTCTGTCCATAAAAGTGATGAAAAGAACCGGTGACAAAGGGCAGCCCTGGCGGAGTCCAACCCTCACTGGGAACAGGTCCGACTTACTACCGGCTATGTGGACCAAACTCACGCTCCTCTGGTAAAGGGACTGAATGGCCCTTAACAGAAAGCCACCCACCCCATACTCCTGGAGCGTCCCCCACAGGGTGCCCCTGGGGACACGGTCATAAGCCTTCTCCAAATCCACAAAGCACATGTGGATTAGTTGGGCAAACTCCCATGCCCCCTCCATCACCCTTGCAAGGGTATAGAGCTGGTCCACAGTTTCACGGCCAGGACGAAAACCACATTGCTCCTCCTCTATCTGAGATTCAACTATCGATCGGACCCTCCTCTCCAGTACCTTGGAGTAGACCTTTCCAGGGAGGCTGAGGAGTGTGATCCCCCTATAGTTGGAACACACCCTCAGGTGACCCTTCTTAAAGATGGGGACCACCACCCCGGTCTGCCACTCCCTAGGAACTGCCCCCGATGACCACGCAATGTTGTAGAGACGTGTCAACCATGACAGCCCTACAACATCCATAGCCTTAAGATACCCAGGACGAACCTCATCCGCCCCCGGGGCTCCGCCGCTGTGTAGTTGTTTGACTACCTCAGCAACTTCTGCCCCCGAGATCGGACAGTCCATCCCCAGGCCTCCCAGCTCTGGTTCCTCCTCGGAATGCGCATTGGTGGGATTGAGGAGCTCCTCAAAGTATTCCTTCCACCGTCCGACTATAGCCTCAGTTGACGTCAGCAGCTCGCCATCCCCACTGTAAACAGTGTGAGCGAGTTGCTGCCTTCCTCTCCTGAGGCGCCGGACAGTTTGCCAGAACCTCTTTGGAGCCGATCGATAGTCTTTCTCCATGGCCTCACCAAACTCCTCCCACGCCCGAGATTTTGCCTCGGCAACTGCCACTGCTGCACCCCGCTTGGCTATCCGGTACCTGTCTGCTGCCTCCGGAGACCCACAGACCAGCCACGCCCTGTAGGCCTCCTTCTTCAGCCTGACAGCTCCCCGAACCTCTGGTGTCCACCAGCGGGTATGGGGGTTGCCACCACGACTGGCACCGGCCACCTTACGACCACAGCTAGCAACAGCCGCCTCGACAATCGCAGAGTGGAACAAGGCCCACTCGGACTCAATGTCCCCCACTGCTCCCGGGACGTGGTCAAAGCTCTGCCGGAGGTGGAAGTTGAAGACCGTCTTGACAGGTTCTTCTGCCAGGCGTTCCCAGCAGACCCTCACTATGCGTTTGGGTCTGCCAGGTCTACGCGGCATGTTCCCCTGCCATCTGATCCAACTCACCACCAGGTGGTGATCAGTTGACAGCTCCGCCCCTCTCTTCACTCGGGTGTCCAAAACATACGGCCGCAGGTCAGATGATACGACTACAAAATCTATCATCGACCTGTGACCTAGGCTGCCCTGGTACCAAGTGTACCGGTGGGCATCCTTATGTTCGAACATGGTATTCGTTATGGCCAAACTGCGGCTTGCACAGAAGTCCAATAACAAAACACCGCTCGAGTTCAGATTAGGTGGGCCGTTCCTCCCAATCACACCCCTCCAGGTCAAGCTGTCATTGCCCACGTGAGCAATGAAGTCCACCAGCAGGACAATGGAGTCCCCTGATGGAGCACTATCTAGCACTCGTCCCAGGGACTCCAAAAAGGGTGGGTACTCTGAACTGATATTTGGCCCATAAGCACAAACAATAGTCAGGACCCGTTCCCCGACCCGAAGGCGCAAGGAAGCTACCCTCTTGTCCCCCGGGGTAAACCCCAACACACAGGCAGAGAGTCTCGGGGCTAACAAAAAGCCAACCCCAGCCCTCCGCCTCTCACCCGGAGCAACTCCAGCAAAGTAGAGTGTCCAACCCCTCTCCAGGTCTCGGGTTCCAGAGCCAATGCAATGTGTCGAGGTGAGTCCGACTATATCTAGCCGGTACCGCTCAACCTCTGCCACAAGCTCCGGCTCCTTCCCCGCCAGCGAGGTGACGTTCCATGTCCCAAAAACTAGTTTTCTTGTCCGGGGATTGGACCGCCAAGGCTCCCGCCTTGGTCTGCCACCCGATTCGCATTGCACCGGACCCTTCATGTTCCTCCTGCGGGTGGTGGGTCCACAGTTGGACGAGCCCATGTATCCGGTTCGGGCTGGGCCCGGCCGGGCCCCATGGGCGAAAGCCCGGCCACCAGGCGCTCGCTCACGGGCCCCAACCCCAGGCCTGGCTCCAGGGTGGGACCCCGGTAACCCTCCGGGCCGGGTACTCCGACTCTTCGTTTTAACCGCCATGAAAGATCCTTCGAACCGTTCTTTTTCTCACCCTTCACCTAAGACCAATTTGTCATGGGAGACCCTACCAGGGGCACTAAGTGCCCCAGACAACATAGCTCCTATGATCATTAGGGCACTCAAACTCCTCCACCACGATAAGGTGATGGTTCAAGGAGGAGAGCTCTTAAAGCAATTTACATAACCCAACATACTATTTATTAACATTAGGCATGCATGCATGAACAAAATAAGCCCATAAAGATGGTCCTACAGTAAAATAAACTTGCACTGGTAAAAAAAACTTATGGAGTTACAATATTTTTTGATTAGACAGAGCAAAAGTTTACCAGAGTAAGAAAATTCGACGTTGGCACTGTAACAGTTCTACAGTATAAAAATCACAGACTGAGTGGGAGGACTTCTCAGTTTTCTGACACAATATTCACATAGCAGAATATTCCAGAGAAAAAAATGGCCAAGTCTTCCTTTACCTTATGAACTCTGAAACAGAAAAAAAAAAAGTTTTTCTAGACACCATACAAGAATGCAGCTTACATTCACCCTGTTTTAACAAGCTGAAATAATTATTTTTATCCACAGCTGCATTCATTTTTGTGAAAACTTTGTATTCTGGGCATCATTGGGTAAAGCCTTCTCTGGTACATCCTAATTATTCTCTGTAGGGTGAAGGTCTTGGCTGTGCTGTGGCCAGCTTATAAGTTAAAGTAATACATCATGCTCCCTTAACCACTCTTTCCAAATGTGAGTCTTATAAATCTGGGAATTTATATTTTAGAATAAGTTCATGGAGCCAAGTCTGAGGTCAGGAAAAAAGTGGAACGCTCCCTCAGGTCAGTAGAGTCATTACCTTAAAGGGTAGAAGTATCTTGGTGAATTGTTCATGAGTGAGGGTAAGATGGACTAAGAGATATAATTACTGGGAACATTGCTTTCATAAGGAATAAACTGAGGTAAAGCTTTTGACAAACTTGCTAACCTATGTTCTGACACTCAACTGTTGACACAAGATCACTGAAAGAACAAAATCCAGGATCTAAGTGTTTATGATACACTTCATAAATAGGGTAGTTGCACTGAACTTTAAATATTGTTGATGGTCAATTTAATTATGGTTCTGGATTTGTTTTATAGATCTTCTCCATCATTTGATGACTGGACAAAACATGAGAGGAAAGTGTCACATCTAACCCTAATCCATACTGTAAAAGGACTTGTGCCGGTCTCAGTGTCCCTTTTGTCGTTTTTCCTCTAGACTCCAGTGACTCCACCCCCTTGCCATCAGTAACTGATAGAATTTTTGGCCTGGCTCGGTCCGCTTGGAACCATGTCCATTACATAACTTTATGGTTGTGAAAAATTATGAATAAATCATATGGAAAACAAAGGCAAAGGCAAATATGGCCCCTTTACTGATAGAAAGGCCGTTCATCTGGACCTAAGCAATTTGAGTAACACTGAGTGAGGCTGTTAGAAAGGGGACATTTGTTTTCTGTTATCTTTACATCAGCCAGCTTCCACAGTCCTTAATCTAATCTAACCGTCCATTTTTATCCAAAGCCCTTGAGAAAATAGTGGCCATCCAAGTATGTCAGCATTTAAACACTAATGGTCTGTTTGAGGAATTTCAGTCTGGTTTTAGAGAGTATCACAGCACTGAAACTGCATTAGTGAGAGTTACAAATGATATTCTCATGGCCTCAGATAAGAAGCTTGTGTCTGTTCTAGTCGTGTTAGAGCTCAGTGCTGCTTTTGACACAGTTGATCACAATGCTCTTTTAGAAAGGCTTGAACATGTTGTAGGGATCAAAGGGACAGCGCTAGGCTGGTTTAAATCCTACCTGTCTGACACATATAATTTTGTAAACGTACATGACAAATCTTCTTCATACTCCAGGGTTACTTGTGGAGTACCACAGGGTTCGGTGATTGGACCAATTCTTTTTACTATATATATATGCTCCCAATTGGTAAAATCATTAGACAGCGTGGGATAAACTTCCACTGTTATGCTGACGAAACTAAGTTATATCTATCCATTAACCCTGATGAACCTAATCAGTTAGTTAGATTACAGGCTTGTCTTGAAGACAAAAAATTGGATGACTCAAAACCTTTTGCTTTTAAATCAAGACAAGACTGAAGCTCTCATCTTTGGACCTGAAATTCAGAAAAGGAAAATGCTTAGTCAATCACCTGACCTCAATGGCATTACATTAATCTCCGAGAACAAAGTAAGGAACCTTGGTGTTATCTTTGACCAGGACATGTCATTCAAATCCCATGTAAAACAGGTTTGTAGGATTTCCTTTTTCCACATTCGGATAATTGCTAAGATTAGATGCATCCTTTCCAGGAGTGATGCTGAAAAACTGGTTCATGCATTTATTACATCAAGACTGGATTACTGTAATTCATTACTCTCAGGAAGTCCACAGAATGTAGTTAAAAGTCTTCAGCTTGTCCAAAATGCTGCAGCTAGAGTTCTCTAAAAAGAGAGTTCATACTGTATCTCTCCTGTCTTAGCTTCCCTACATTGGCTACCTGTTGAATTCAGAATAGATTTTAAGATCCTCCTTCTCACATATAAAGCTCTTAACAATCAGTCTCCATCATACATCAGTGACCTGATTATTCCATATGTTCCTAACTGAGCACTTCGCTCTCAGACTGCAGGTTGATTGGTGGTTCCCAGAACATCTAAAAATAGGATGGGAGGCAGATCTTTTAGTTATCAGGCTCCTCTCTTGTGGAACTAACTCCCAGCTTTAGTCCGTGAGGCAGACACCTTGCCTACTTTTAAGACTAGGCTTGAAACATTTTTATTTGATAGGGCCTATGGTGAAATGATAAATGAATGATAAATTACCCGCACTTGTATAGTGCCTCTCAGAGTAAGGACTCCAAAGCGCTTTACACTACAGTGTATCATTCATCCATTCACACACACATTCACACACTGATGGAGTTAAAATCTGATGTTAGCCTAGATCTGGACACGTGGGGGAGTAGAGGGAGTTGGAGTGTACAGTCGGTAAAGACGACTCTCCCTTGCCCTGCCTCCAACATGCCTCCATCTAAAAGTCTAGGTTATCTAAAGTTATCTCTGTAGTTATGTTGCTATAGGCTTAGACTGCTGGAGGACACACTGACCACTTTCCACACTCAACTACTTTCTTCTAAAATCTGCTCTTTAACTGTATTATTTACTGCAATTTCAGCTATTAACTTTATTTTTTCTCTGTGTTTTTCTCCCCAGAAGAAGCTACAATGATGTTCTGCTGAGCTGTGGTAGCCTCATGGAGAGAGCCATCGTCTTGAACTCTGTTGCTAACCATTTAATCATTCTCCCTCTCCTGATAATAACACTTTACTTTCCTTGACATTGAATGTGCTACTACTAGTTTGCCCACTTAATTATAGATTCACTAGGATAAATACAATAAATAAATAAACCTCCACGAATTAGCTTAAAAACGCTTCAGAAGACCAAAGACAAAGGAGGACTGGATCTACCCAACTTTATTATTATTTCTTAGCCAACAGGCTGCAATATATACCAAGATGGTTGCAAGATAACCCAACAGATGAGTCTTGGTTAGATATAGAACAGACACTTTGCAATACGATAGAGCTTTCAGACTTACCATTTATTAGCTCAAGCATAAGAAAACATGAAGGCTTCAAAAGTATTAGTATCAGTACCTCTCTGACAGCATGGTAGGAGTATCTAAAAATGGCAGAGTCTTCACTAATACCATGCAGACACACACCTATCTGGAATAATCCTGATATTTTGCAAAATAATAAAATGATGAACCTTCCGGACTGGATAAATAAAGGAATCCTATACCTGGAACACATATATGAAGGATTGGACTTCATCCCATTTAATCAAATAGTCTCCCAATTTGGAATAGATAAGAACAGCTTTTTAGAATACCACCAAATTAAATCTGTAGTCAAACAAAAATTTAAGCTCAATAAAATAGAATTACAAACACCACCAAGGTATTAGACTTCTATAATCTCAACCCCCCCCAAACTACTGTCTAAAGTATATAAGACACTGTCCAAAATAGACGATAGAATAGTAATCCCTATTGGAAAATGGGAGGTGGATCTATCAGTCAGCTTTGACCAAAACTTCTGGTCCCAAACTTGTTTAAAAACTTTTAAATGATCAGACACTCCAATTTACAATTAATTCAGAACAAAATTCTACACAGAGTACACTATACAGGTCATCGGATGTTCAAGATGGGGTTTGTGTCGACTGATAGAAAACTATCCTTTTGAATTGGAAAAATAGAGAAACTCTCTGCATTAACCAGTATAGAAATCTTTTGTTAGATCATATTACACTTCATTTAGCCTCTGCTTCCACTTCAGATCAATCTCTCTGGGCTCCTTTGATCATTTCCATCACATAGCGATGATGGGGGACCGTTGATATTGTCCTGCGGGATGATGTGGGTGAGGGGGTGGAGGGTCTGAGTTTGGAGTATCCGGACATTCCCTGGAGGTGGGTTCACTGGGGGTGTCTGGGGGGCTGTTGCCCCCCTCAGGAGGTGCTTGGGGTGCCTCGGGGGGTGGACTAATGTCGGTTTTGAGTGGGGCCCTTTGGAGGTCTTGGCGGTGGCCATGGGTCACTGCCCAGCAGCTGCATTGCCCCTGGGCGGGTCTGGGTGGGGGCCTGGGGGCTCAGGGTGTGGGGGCGGCCGGCCCCGAGTGGGGATCTGGGCGGGGCCTTGGGGGTAGGGTCCTGAAATGTATGCTGCCGGGAAGAAGGGAGGAACATGCTGCAGTGCCTGGCTCGGGTTCAGGGGCCTCTGGTAGACCTTGGCTCCTCTGCTGTCCCATCACAGGGGAGGGGGAAGTCGAGGTTGGGGGAGGACCCAACCTTACCTGGATGTCCTATGTCTTATATAATCTGGAAGTTGTGCAAATGCAGGAATGGGTGTAGATATTCTGCTGGGATGGGGCTGGGTTGGTGCCCTCGGACTCCTTGAGGCTCTGTGATGCTGTTGCTTTGTGCCCTAGCAGGATGGACTGGAGTCTCCATGCCCTGGGTGGCATTTTGACAACAGAGGAGCCTACTGGGGCCAGTGGGGGAGCTGTCTCCCTGGAGGGCTAAGCCCAACCAGCCATTCCTCCCCATCCCCACACATTTCTCTCCTCCTGCTCCCTCACATCATCACACAAACATGCACATAGGACCTTGGGTTGTGGACAAGTCAGGGAGTGCGGGTATTTACCCCATTTCTGCATTCCTGTGGCAGCCCCCCCCCCCCCCCATTTTATTTGCACCTTAAACACTTCCACCAACAACATTCCACGCAAACACACACTTAGGGCCTTGGGAGTGAGCACATTCAGCGGCAGTTGGCAGGGGGATTTCTCAGCCTCATCCCAAGTGCCAGTGCCCACTTCCAATTGTAAACTGCACTTAGACACCGGGGGCTGTGGGTGCAAGTGGGGTGGTGTGGTGGCATCAGCTGGCATAGACCAGACAATGCCCACACTGCCCGCTCACCACAGCCATGGAATACACCTCATCAACACTCACTAACACTATATTGGAGCAGGCAGAGGGAGACTAGGGGTCTTAGCACACCTCTGTTGTTGCTTGGCTTCCTGGGGCTGGAGGCTAGGAGGGAGATCCGGCCGTCCAGTTGGGGTCTGGGGTGGTGGGTTGCTGTGCTCAGCATGGGGCGGGGAGCCTGCTCATCAGCACCCCAGCAGAAAGGGTCAAACTCTGGGAACCGGTGATGGTTGTACCCCATGTGCAGCAGTACCGGGACCAGAGTGCATAGGGTGTGTATGGGGAGCATGAGTGGGTGTCCGGCGTGCACTTTTGTAAGTCTTTGGTTGTATGTGTATGTGTGAGCATGAGGGGGGGAGTGTGTGACTGTGTTTGTGTATGACTGAATATGTCAGGTGGGGCCTTTGACTCCTCCCTTCTCCTGGGACTTCTTTTGATGATATAGACCTTCGTCTCCCCTCTCCCTGCCACACCTGGTGTGGAGTGTGTTGCCTTGGTCTGCCTGGGTCGTGGCTCCCGGGTTAGGGAGTTTAAGATTTTTGGCGTCTGCCTGACCAATCCCGGTGGTTGCCTGGTGGGCTGCCTGGTGGGGTCTGGGTCCCTGGGCTCTGCTGGGTCCCTGGCGGGGGTGGTTGCCCCTGGGTCTCGGGTCGCTGGGTCCCGGGCTCGGCCGGCTGGGGGTGGGAGGCTGCGGGCGGGCCTGTGGGCATGCCGCTGATATCTCCCGGGACTCTGTCAGCTGCTGGTTGTGGCCCCCTGGGGCGATCCTCTGTGCCTCTCGAGGGGGGCAGGGGCTTTTCTGGTCGCAGTCTCCTTGGGGTTCCTGTGCTCTGGGGCAGCTCCTGGATCTTTGGGACTTGGAGCTCCCTCCGTCTCCTTCACATCTTTGGGGGGCAGATTTGTGGCCCTCACACTCTCTATTGGACGCTCCTATAGAGAAACCTTACATAAACAAGCGCGTGTACACATTCAGGTGCTCACATGGTGCTCTCATATGTAGGGACTTGGGCACATTCAACACATGTCTTAAGGCTATGGTTGGCACTAAATGCACTGTGATTTATTATCGTGTGATTGTTCAGTTAAACAATGTTGATTATATATTTCTTCATCAAGTTGACGCAGTGATAGCTTGACCTTGTATTTTTGTTGTGTCCCATATTTTTTTATTTATTCATTTTTTTCTCATTCTGCAGGTCTAGAAGCAGACTCTTGTTCATTATTGTTTATTTTTGTGGAGGGTTAGGGTTAGGGCCTGCTGTTTGTTTTTGCAAGCGGAATTACTGCTCCTTGCACAAGACCACAGACGAAGGATGAGGTTAAGAACGGGGGAAGTACTGCCGTCTACAGGTCTGGCGTGTCCTTAATAACGTATTTATCCGGGTACGTGTGGACAGAGTTTTGTTTTAAAACGAGGTGGTGTGGATGCAAGTTTTTGGAGGGGAGGATATTCATTTTCAAAAAACCCCGGCTACGTGTGGACTAGGCTTAAGTCTCGGGGACTTGTTCACGAGTGAAGGAAAGATTGAGCACAAGCTCGACAAGCAGATTTGTAATGCATCTGCAGTGATGCTGGCATTGTACCAGTCTGTCACGGTGACGAGAGAACTGATCCGGAAGGCAAAGCTCTCGATTTATTCGTTGATTTACATTCCAACCCTCACCTATGGTCACAAGCTTTGGGTAGTGACTAAAAGAATGAGAACGCAGATATAAGCGGCCAAAATGAGTTTACTCTGCAAGGTGTCTGAGCTCTCCCTAAGAAATAGAGTGAGAAGATTGGTCATCCGGGAGGGGCTTGGAGTAGATCCACTGTTCCTCCACATCAAGATGTGCCAGTTAAGGCAGCTTGGCATCTAGTTAAGACGCCTCCTGAACGCCTCCCTGGTGAGGTTTTCCAGTCATGTCCAACCAAGAGAAGACCTAATGGAAGACCTATGACACACTGGAGGGACTATGTCTCTCAGCTGGCCAGGGAATGCCTTGGGATTCCCCCGGAATATTGTGGCTGGGGAGAGGGAAGTATGGGCCTCTCTGCTTAGGCTACTGCCCCCACGTACCGGCCAGAAATAGATAGATGAAAAAAACAATAATTTTCACGCCCAAAATATGCATTTGTGTTTTCATTAATCTCTAGTGTTTATGTATTTGGTCATTGTTGCTTTATTTCTGATTTTTGTCTCGATAATACACTTTATTGCCAAATCATCCAAATTACTGCCTCCAGCTGTTTCAATAAAGTTATGGATGATTGAGTTTAGTGTGGAGGAACTTTACTGGCCTGCAAACTTCTGACCTCAATGTGGTAGAAGACCTTTGAGATGAATTAGAGGAGACACCGTGAGCTTGACCTTCACGTCCAACATCAGACAATGACCTCACAAGAATTGCCAAAACTTCCTATAAAAGCACACTTTAGCCTTTTGGGAAGACTTCAGAGAAAACTTGAAACTGCCATGATTGCAAAGGCAGACCAGCTTTTGCAGCCACACTAAAATATCATGGGATATCATTAGAGTTTATGTGTGTAGAGGCAAAAGTCCCACTTCTTTTGACAATTTGACAAGAAAACTGTTATTCTGCCAAATAGTTAGAGATATTTAACAGTTTTAGGTTTTCAATTTTTATCTTTCTCCAAGTTTTTTTTACAGTTTTTTGCGCTTTATTTTTTGGTTAGTGTGTTTTTATTCTTCATGTCTCTGTGTGCTTAGGTCTGTGTTTGCTGTACAGATAACAAGCATGTTTTAAATAAGTTATGCACACACTCCCGTGTTATTTCAGATCAGCACAAAGTAAAGGTCATGTGCTCATTAGGTAGATGTCTAGATGATAATGCAAAAAATAAGTTATCTTCTCAGCCCAGCCTCCATTATTGCATCTGATGTTTTCCAGAAATTCTAAACAAACAAACCAGATCCACGAATTTGAGCATTTATGATACTTTTATTCCACTTTGTTCTCGCTGTCCACTGGGAGACGCTTCATCCTCCAGGCAACGCTGGGCATCAGAAAATGATTGAATTAACAAACAAATGAATACATAATATTGCTTGTGCGCTTAATGTGAATGTGTGTAAATGAACCAGACAAAATCACCTGGCTGGCCCTCTTCAGAGAGTTGCTGTGTCTCACTGACAAGCAGTGTTGGGAAAGTTACTTTAAATTAGTAACACAGTTACATTACTAGTTACTTCTTTCAATAGTAACTCAGTTACTTGAAGTTACTCGTTAGTTTCTAAGTAGTTCCTAGGGAAAGTAACTGTTTTTATTCTGATTTTTCTTATTAAAATGTGTTACTTCCTTAAATGGATAGCCAGCAAGGTTGCTGGTCTTCTGGCTTGCTTACATGGTAGCCCTATCCTGCCACAAGTTCACTGCACCACCTAGTGGTCTGAACATAAAATGGCTGTGTAGTACTGTGAGTGCAAGTGAATGATGAAATTAATGAAACTAAATTAGAAAGGATAATGTCTGTTTTATGTGTCACTTTTTATCCGTCTGTTTTAATCTATTTCTATAGTTTTAACCCTCTACAAATGCAAACAGATAATTTTGTGGTTGATGCCGCACAGTGCTTTAAATCTAATCATTGTACCTAGTAGGCTATCACTACAAAAAGCAGTGGATCACACAAACACGACATACAGTATGTTGAAACCTTGATAGGTATATTTAGTTTTGCCATTGAAATGGGTAGAAAGTATTCTTTTAGCAGTGCCAACATTAAATTGTTCCTCAGACCATTTAGGAACCGTATCAAAGTGCAAAAATTATTCAACATAAACACATTGAGGTTTATCCATTCTTTGTAAATTTAACGGAAAACAGCTGAACTGCACCAGCTGGAGGCCTCATCTTCAGTAATGATGGGCAAATTTAAAGTATTTTCAGCCTCAGTAAGAGAAACTAAATAAATGATAAAACTTATTTTTAGCCCCATAAACAGTCAATGTTTAAACAAAATAATATTTCCTGCAGTCAGGCCATGTAAATAAATTAAACAACTTCTGAAATAAATAATGGTGAATTTTGTGCTTCAGTGGTCTATGTTTCACATGGAAATATTAACCTGCTTCACCTTGTAGTGCACCATTGGAGGAAACACGTCATCATATCAGTGCTAGTCCACACTTGTTCCCTCAAACCAATAATTGTACCTCATGAGAAGAAGCTTCTCAAACTTGCGATCAGACAACTTGTTCCTCTTTGGAGTGAGAATCAGGTTTCCCAAGCTGAAAAGCCTTTCAACCGGGGCACTCGAGGGGGTGGCTGCATTAAGTTTAAGAGACAGTTTCTTTATCAGTGGGAAATGCTTCAGAGAGTCTAACCCTGTAGCTCCTGATGTGAGGTACTCGGCTACCTCAGCTTCAGCAGTGGCATAGGTGTCATCACTCTCTGCAAAGGAGAAGAACCCATCCTCTTTGCTAGAACCTGGGCGCTGTGCTGTGTCGGTGGCACAGGTACCTGGCTGTAGCTGATCGGGTTTGGGGAGAAGTTTTCGACACTCTGCCAGCAGACGTACCTTTGTGAGGTTCTTCCGTGCCTGTTATGTAACCAACAAAGCTTGAATTTTGGTAGTGTCACAGCAGCCAGGAGAGCATCTTCTCTTCCAAGAACATGTGCAAACCTTGTCTTGACTGCCTGTAAGAATGACACAGCAAGAGTGCAAAAAACGTTATTGCATGATAAAGTATGCATTGTTTCAACAATAAATGAATTAAAGATTAACACCATGCTGTAGTTTTATATAGAATGTGTTTTATTTTGTAAATAACATGTATTTTACTACATGTTGTATATATTTTATTTATTTATCATCATTTATTTATTGATCAATCGTGCATAGCCTTTATACACCCGCAACACTAACGGCACAATATAAAAGGCAACTGAGTTAATTTCATTAAAGGGAAGTTCCACCCCTAAGTAAAATGTATCTATTCACCGGAGTTAGACAAGAGCAAAAAAAGGCATTTTGTAAACAGCCCAGTCATTCTCCTGATCTGGCAGCAGTCAGTTTGCTTTAGTTTAGCATAAAACAATGTAAGTGAGAGGAAACTAGCATTTTGTTTTTCCCATTCACTTTTTGGGCGTTGTACCAGTCTGCCGTGGTGAAGAGGGAGCTGAGTCAGAAGGTGAAGCTCTCGATTTACCGGTTGATCTACGCTTCTACCCTCACCTATGGTCATGAGCTTTGGGTAGTGACCGAAAGAACGAGATCGCGGATACAAGCGGCCAAAATGAGTTTTCTCCGAAGAGTGGCTGGGCTCTCCCTTAGAGATAGGGTGAGAAGCTCGACCATTCAGGAGGGGCTCGGAGTAGACCCGCTGCTCCTCCACATCGAGAGGAGCCAGTTGAGGGGGCTCGGGCATCTGGTCAGGATGCCTCCTGAACGCCTCCCTGGTGAGGTTTTCTGGGCACGTCCAACCGAGAGGAGATCTAAAAGTAGACCCGGGACACGGTGGAGAGACTGTATCTCTCACCTGGCCAGGGAACGCCTTGGGATTCCCCCGGAGGAGCTGGCCCAAGTAGCTGGGGAGAGGGAAGTCTGGGCCTCTCGCCTTAGGCTACTGCCCCCGCGACCCGACTCCGGAGAAGCGGATGAAAATGAATGGATGGAAAATTTTAAACAATGATTTTATTAAAGGATTTTTAAAAGACATAAAGCTCCAAATCTAAAAGTACTTAAAACACATTTAAAATGTGCCATGGGTTTATGTTTAAAACAGACATCCGAATGCTTCCAAGCATTCACAAAGTACACTGACTATACGCAAGTTTGGGAGCGAAGAGGAAGCCAGCACTCTGGTCCCTCGTCTGTTGAAAACCTCTAAAAGCTCTTAAGCTTCACTAAGCTTAAACAACTAAAACCCATTTAAAAGCCATTGAAACACAACCAAATGGAGCACATGAGAGAACTGACACAGACCCAGTCTCTCCCTTCGTTCTTCTTCTTTGAAAAAGACAGGCTGGATGCCAAAAGAGGCGTATTGCTGCCACAACAACCAACACAGCCTAACCAGCACCTCACGTCATGCTCAGCAAAACAAATGTTCATCCCCAACCCCCATGCACACATAGCCACCATCAAAAAAAAACCCTACCACCACCAGCACTCACCCCAGTGAACACACACACAACCTTGTAAGAAAACTTACCCCACTACCGCCAGCCCACCCCATCATCCACATTCTTCACCAAGGACATCCCATTACCCGCAGCAGACTCAGACCCCCCAATCCTGCGTGAATACTCAGTTCCCCAAACTTCCTCGGGGGACACGTCACCAAACCCCAAAAAGGTCTCTGCAGCAACAGTCACCTCGCGTGCAACATCCGACTTGTTGGTTGCTACATGCTTCACTCTCCACAAGGCCTCTACCAGAAAGGCCAAAAACTTCCTCTTATCTTTCACCACTCCCACTCCCACCCCCTCATCCACACCACCAGCCAATCGAGGCCCCGAACCCAACCCACCACCACTCTTAACCCCCATACGATGCACTGCCTCAGCATAAGACACCTTATGCTCCGCCTGAAACTTTTCCACCTCCACCTCTGAACTATATGCCACACAGCCCCTAAATGCAGCCCGATGGGCCCCACCACAATTACAGCAGGGAAACGGCTGATCACAGTTCTTGCCCTCATGGGCACCCCCATACCGCCGACACCTCATACCCACCGCACAGACAGCAGCCACATGCCCAAAGCCCTGACACCTGAAGCACCTCAGAGGCGACTCCTCAAACGCCCTGACCGAGAAGCTAAGAAAGCCCAACATGACACGGGCAGGTAGCTCCTCCGCATCAAAAGTAATTAACAGAGAAGTGCATCCACGAGCATCAAATCCCAGACGCCGAACAGCCACCACCGCCGCCCCTCTCTGGGAGGAAAACACGTCAGAAACAGAAACCTCATTCGACACGCTGTATACCACCCCCTTAACCAAAGCACCCGAACGCGACTCAGAACTATCCACTTCCACCCCCATAAATGTTTCAAGCTGCTGCGCTTTGGGGCACTGGGCCCTCGTCCGACAAACCACCATTAACATACCAGGAAACACTACGGTAGCATGTATCACATCCCCAATCACTGTACTGATCTCCCTGGACACCGTGAACGAGTTAGACGTTGCAAAATGCGCACTAGCCACCGCCCTGATGCGGACCACAAAACTGCCCTCCGCCATACTCTGCTGCTTTGCCTGCGCTTCCCAATCACTGTCTGAGGCATCACTGCTATCCGCATGGTCTCTCTTACCCGCCCCAGACCCCGCCAGAGAATCGGCCGCCCTCGCCTTTCCAGCTCCCTTCTTCCCCATTCACCACCGCAAACGTGTCCGACTCAGCAAAGTTGAGCCGCCGCCTTACCAGGCCCGTACAGGCCGTCGGCCGACCACCCAAACCTGCCTGTCAAGTCACACACAGCCACCACAGCAATCAGCTGGCCAGCCCGGCTCCTCCCCCTTCCTCTTGGCAGCTCTCCCTTTTATGTTGCTCAGGAGGTGATTAGTCCAAGTGAGTGCAGCTTTACAGGCAGGAGGAGGAGGCCAAACACTGATTGTCCTCTGCAGCATCAGATTTCTGGGACAAACAGCAACAGATGTAACATACACAGGTGGCAGGAACACCCAGTCACACATTAGCAAGTATTAGTAGAGCCAATAGATGGGCTTATGGACGGTTCTAATGGGAAACAAGCTTCAACACAAGTGGTTGTTTTCCGCTTGATCCTAGTGCTCAACCAGAGTCTATTTACTATTGCGCAATAGTGTTTTTGGATGGTTAAAAGGGCAGGGGACAAAAGTTGACTTTGGAAAAAGTGGGGGAGACATGTGGGCAGCAAGGAGGGGGCTTGGTCAGGTCCGGGAGAGCTGAAGGGGCCAAGAGAGCGAAATCCATTTTGTCCAAAAAAGGTGAGGCGGATGTGGATGTTGGTGAAGGCAGGTGAGCGGCTGAGAGCGGGCGGCCAGGGGAACAGCAGTGTGAGCTGTAGTGCAGGAATCCAAGCTGGTTATGTAGACGAGTGGAGATGGAGTGGTAAACCTGGATGAGAACAGGGGAGAACTGTCTGAACTTTCAGGCGACATGTTTTCTAACAAGATTAACAAACTTGAGACAGGTCAAGTGGCTAGAGCTACCCGAACAGAGTAATCATCCGGCATGGAGTTGTGTCACACTGCTCCTTAAATCCGCTGGGCCTTGATGACAGGATCAGCTGCAGCTGGTTGCTCTCAGACACGCCCACCTGCAGGCAAGACTCAGAGAACAAACTTGATTACTGGCAGGCAGCTCACCACGGACCATGACACCATCCACAATCCACAGAGCATATAAACCAACGGTCAATACCAACAAGAGTTCCATCCTTTGAAGGCAATGAGCACACACTTAGCTGTTTACAAGTTGCATCGCATAAAACATTTAACTTATTAAGCTTTCCAAGACGATGGTGGCAGAGGAGTTTAGTGCCCATCTTGTTATTAGAGGGTTGCAGGATTGAGTCCCGCTCAGTCGGTCGCAGTCATTGTGCCATTGATCAAGATGCCTTGACTGCTGGTGGAGGTTGAGCAGACTGCTGGTGCCAGTGTTTGGCAGATTCACTTTCTTCAGTGCACCCCAGGGCAGCTCTGGCTAAGTTGTAGCTGTTAATACCAACGTGTGACTGTTTGTGTATGTGAATGAATGGATGAATTGTGAAGTGCCTTGCGGGGGTTGTAGCCCTCTAGAAGGCACTATAGTCATACAAGCCATTTGCCAAGCCTTTTTAATGTCCAAGAACATTGTTATGAAACAGAAATCACTGATCAAACACAAATGTCCACACATGTTTGGCTAAGTGTAGTTCTAAAGCTGCTTTTAGGCCCTATGATGAGTTTTAATGTGAAGTAGTGCTATAAATATAAATCGAACTGAACTGGAAGGGGTTTCATTAAAGAACTCACACACAACAACAAGTCTCATTAAAAGATCTGATTCTTACTTGTGAGTATTTGTTTTTCATGGATGTTTGTGGAGTCATAGAATCAAAACCTGGATTATGTAAAGTTAAAACAATGGATTAGTAATCTTAAATGGGAATCTGTGAGGTAATATAAAATCACAATCAATCACATTTCATCTAAATGTACTGGAAAATAAAGGTTGTGTAGCCTTCAGAGAAATGTTTAAATAAACATTAGCTTTATTTTCTGGGCTGATCCTGTGTTAGTAAGGGGCAATCGCCAGTATACATGTACATGAGCAAGCACGCATGATGGCGCCTGTGATTTTGGCCTGCTGTAATGATCTGAAGTTGTATTTTTATACACTGTAATTAGATCTAAGTAATTAATCAGAAGTGGTCGTTTTTATCATCAGGGAGTTTAATTAAACACTCTGTATTGATTGAGAGACAAGAAAAGAGAGAGTTGGAATCGTTTAAGAATCTTTAATTTCTATAATTATAAATTCTTACAATCTACCAGGACTATCTCAATGATGGATGCATATGGATTTGGATGTTTCGTGTTGGTGTGTGTGTGTGTGTGTGTGTTTTGTTCAGAATCTCTAGGCCGAGTAGCGAATCTGGTTGTTATGACTAGGCTACCACGAGGCTTCAGAAGCTGATGACATGATCCACCATTTTGCCGTATTTACGTACCCAGTGGTGGAGCCTCCCGTGTTAGATCAGGAATTGCCAGGTCCTCGGACCTTCAGATGTACTGGAGCTGGTTGAACCAGCGGTCACAGCACACAACGCCCGTCTGAAGGGTCAACTCAGGTAGCATCGGCAGGCGTCAACAAGTTCACTCTTATTTTGAAGGAACGTCGTCTCGTTGGTTCAAACGACGGAAATCTCCAGCTTGATCGTTCTCAGCTTAAAATAGAAAGTACAGCTGGCCAGTCTGTACTTCTCTTTTGGCGGTGATGGATTGAGAGCTGGTTGAAAACAATGTTGAGAGTATGATGTAACTCCTTTGGAGCTCGGATCGAACAGAGCTGATGTTAACGTGGAACTGACTATAAAATGGCGTTGCCTTATTTTATATCCCCTAATTGTTTACAAATCTCAGTAAACCGGATTGGACGACTTTCATTAAACAACCCAGATTCTGCCCTACCACAGACGAAAGTTCTGATTGGTTGAGAATAATGTGTCATGCGTTTCCATGGTAATGTAGATCAGTCTGTCTGGTGCAGCCCTGTTTATTCATTTAAACACATAACTCATGACAACTTTAATTCACAGATCATTCACCTGATTATTAATGATCAACATATGCTTTGATTAGCTTATCACAAATAAAGTACTTTGATTAATTAATGAAAAGTGATCTTCTTCTCTTCTTCTGTCTCTTCTCCTGGAATGTAAACATACTGAACCAAGCGTCCGACCTTGGCGATGTTACTGTGTGAAGGGGCAGCTGTTAAGGGCAGACCATTATAAGATTCATAACGCTACACTGCCGTCTACTCTTCCTGCTTATTTTGTTGTTTTTTCTGTTCCCAAGCTGTCTGCTGGTGGTTTCTAGTTCGAGTATTACCTATGATCGACTCACCCTTCTGGGTTTGATTCTAGGGCCACTCCTATTCTCGATTTACTTATTGCCTTTGGGGATGATTCTGACTAACCTTGGAATAAGTTATCACCTTTACGTGGACAATTGCCCGATTTATCTGGCTTTAAGTAAACCTGACTCAACACGCCTCCTTGCCGACTGTATTACTGCAGTTCAAGGCTGGCTGTCGGAGAACTTCCTTTGCCTTAACGAAAACAAGGCCAACGCCATTCTTTTTAATCCAATAAATCCAAAGCATGCATCTGGTGACTACCCTCTACCGTTTTTAAATCTTAAATCCTGTGTATCCAGTCTGGGAGTGAAACTTGACTCTGATCTGTTAATGAGTTCACAAATTAACTCTACAGTCCAGTTCTGCTTCTTTCAACTTTGTCGCATCTCGCGCTTAAAGTCAATAGTCAAACTACCTCAGCTGGAGTCTGTTGTTCACGCCTTTGTAACTACACGTTTAGAATATGCCAATTCACTACTTGTTGGTGTCAGCGCCTCTGCAATCGAGCGTCTACAGAGAGTGCAAAATGCGGTGGCTAGGTTCCTGACAAACACCTCGAGATGCTGTCACATTTCACCCGTCCTTGCACGCATGCACTGGCTGCCTCTTAAATACCGCATCCAATTTAAGGTTTTGACCTTTGTCTATAACATTCTGAATGGTCAAGCCCCGGCTTATCTTTCAGAAGCCTTATGCTCCAACCAGAAACCTGAGATCTGCAGATCATTTGCTTTTGTGCGTCCGGAAAATGAGGTATAAATCTCGTGGAGAGTGGACCTTTGCGTTCACTGCTCCTAAACTCTGGAATGCTCTCCCCCTTAGTGTTCGACAGGCCCCAGAACTGGGTCGATTTAAGTCGGTACTGAAGGCCTTCTTCTATCATTTAGCTTTTATTCAATGATCTAGTTTTTAGTGTTTATACATTTTATTGTGGCTCTGTATTTTATTGTTGTATGTTTCTTTTACAATTTTTTAGATTTTACTTCTTACCTCCTATATGACTTTTATCTGTTTTTATCTTGGGGTTTGTCCTTTTAACTGTACAGCACTTTGGTCAGCTGTCATGCTGTTTTTAAATATGCTATATAAATAAACATGGTATGGTATGGTATGGTTAGTTATGGTTGTGACTAATCAGTGTTAGACAAAAACAAGGTAACAAATCTAATAATTGAATAATTTAAGTCATTATGTATGTATTTAAATATCCTGATGAAGATCATTTTCAGAACTAAAAAAGAAAATATTTCACAATTTAAAAACACAGAAATCAAAACATGAAAATAATAAGCGATATATTCAAAAGTTCTCTTTAAAAACAATATTTTTATTATTGTATTTTATTGGTATTGTTATATACATGGCATTATTTGTGCTTTTTTAATCATCAAGAATAAAACCATAAGGGAAAAGATCAAAAAGTTAAAACTGAACATTTAAACCAGGACAGAACTGTTCTTCATTTTCTGTTGGATATTCGGAAAGTTCTTTAAAACTGAAGATATAAAGGCAGGAAAAACTAAAATAAAAACAAAGAACCAAACAGATAGGTAGGTTGGTTGATAGGAGATAGTTCAGAGACACTTGCAGATGGTCCACTGAGGGTAGTGTGAATCTTCAGTTTGTGATGTGCTTTTACCAACAGCAGCAAAGGCACCTGTGGATAACTTTGTTTTCAAAGAAAGAATGCCTCAGGGCCTTGTTCCATTCACAAACAACCAAAATCCATCCACTGATTCTCTCAGAAGGTTATTACCATACAGATATGCAGATTTACTCTGAACTTCAGCTATTGCAAAGATTGGGTTTTGTGTCAGGAGACTGGAGGACATTACTCTGACCCCAGATGTTAAACTAACATCTTATTAAGATTCAGTTGTTTCTGAAAAGAATTGTGATGTGAGAATAGGGGGATAGATTTCCTGATAGCGTGGGATGTCAGGAGGAGAGTCAGGAAGGAGGATGTAACAAATAGGATGTGGAAATAACATCAAGATGTGTCATTTAGTGATTGATGGGTAAAAGATGAAAGATGTGACAAGAAGGCAGAATGACTTTTTACTGATGGAACAAAGTCAAGAGAAGGGAGAGGAGTTCAAAGGTGAGGAAAGACTGAAAAGAAAAGTGAGCAAAATTTAGAAAAAGTGTTTGAGAAGAAAGAGAAAGTGGCTTTTAATGAGAGCAAAAAGGTTTTCATACAATGTGTAAAAAAATGTTGCAGAGAAAAAACACCGGATGATGATGTAAAATACTAAATGGATCTGTTGTGCAATGAGTTTACCTCGGCCAGACAGCAACATGTCCTTTGATAAAACAACAATCCTGGATATATGATTCATTTGCTTTGTTGTTTTTTGTAAATAATTTTCTCTTATGTGGTAGAAAACAGCATCATTTACCCAAATGAAAATGTTCATAATCGAAACAAACAACAGCGAGGAAAGGGACATTTCTGCAAAATGTACAACTATAATATCAAAGATAGATAGTTATACCAGTCCAGTGGCAATGCAGACAGACCAGTTTAAATGTTTTTCCCTACTTTGGCAGACATTGATGTATAAATAGAATTATATTTTCTTATCAGCCAAGTTCAAAAAGGTGCATAGACAGAAGAAAAATCTTTGAGGACATAAAAAAAAGAGCTGAAACAAATTGTGGAAAGACTAAAGCAGGTATCTCACTGAGCTGCAAGATTAGTTGGAAATGCACAGACTTGGTACTTTTATGAGTAAAAACTACAAAACATGGCAAGTCATAATGTTTCTGTCCGACAGTAAAATCACAAGATAATTATTTATTTCTAACCAGTAAAGATTGTGTTATATGATGGCCCACCTGAAAAATTTCTCAGGCCATGTGCACATGCAGCCGTGTTTTTGTTAATCTTCCATCACCCATCTAGGAAAAAAACCTGGGTCCACTCCACCACCGTTTGAGAAAAAACGTTTTTGGCACATTCATAGGAATCCCAAGCTTGTAGGCAGCTGACAATTGTCAGTGTCAAAATGCTTGCTGGACGTAATATAAACTGGGGGCAGGGAATAACAGTCCGTAAAGTTTTTCCTAGCCTGTGGTCTTCTAAAATAGGAGGATCTTTGTTCACATATTTTTTCATCATTGTGTGAAAGTGCTAGTGGCTGTGTGGCAAAACACACTGCTATCAATACGTAACGTACACTTTCAAGAAGGTTTGCAAGCAAAATCCCCAATATATAAAATATCATCTAAAGACTGATGCTTAGAGAAAAGCCTAAAATCTGAATTGAAGACAAATTTCAAGTTATTAAAAGCTTGTTTCAGCTCTGGGATGATGACAAATTTTGGTCTGATGTGCTGATGTTTTTTCTTCATATCTGCTGGTGAGACATTTTTTCCTAACAAAGATGTGGCAAGAGAGTTTGCGGGCAAAATCCCCAATACACAAGGACTTTAACATCTGAAGACGCAAGGAGGTTTAGAGAATGGCCTAAAATCCGTATCGATGACAAAATTTAAGTTATTCAAGTTCCATATGAGGTCTGGGATGACAAAGAACTTTGGTCCGATTCACTGATGTCTTGGCCACAAATCTGCTGGGGAGACATTTATTCCCAATTAATAGAAAGCCCTGGAGCCCTCACTCATGAACACTTAAAGGCTTTCAAAAGTATGGGGGCCTACGATTTTTTTTTCAAGGAAAGTTGTACCGATCTCTTCGATAAAACAGAAAGCCGTGGTCATGCTATTAGTAGGAGTCAGCCCCTAATGAGCAGAGCAACAGCGTTATTTACATCAGCTGTGGGTGGTGGTCAAAGAAAACGGATAAAGCTTCACTGTGACCACAAAGCTGGGTAAGTCCTCATTAATCAGTGTTCTTATTTCTTTATTTATTTATTAGTACAGTGATCGCAGGTTGAGACTCCTGAATCCAACTGCGAAAACAATATGACTCGGTGAATTTAAAAATACACGAAGATGATTAAAAAATTCAATTCAATTCAATTCAAAAACATTTTCTCTAATAAAAAAAATGCTGAGTCACAAGGAAACACCATGAACAAAATTAGCCTCAAACTGCCTGATACTGCAGGAATCCAGGCTTTCTTCAGAGAGTGCAGGTTGTTCGCTATCATCTCTTTCGTATTTTGCAGTTGTTTACAGAGGAAATTCCACTAAAAGCCTCCCACGGGCCGAACAATCAACCACACAGCAAGAATGATCCATCTGCTTTGCTAAATCCTCCGTATGTGCAAAACATTATAATTATATTCAAAATACGTTGTTTCTTGCCACACAATCCCGTGATGCAATGTGATAATTACAAACATTGACAAGAGATCCTCCTGTAGAGAAGTGTTTGATCTTGTAAAAACAAGTGCAAGTAAACACAGGTCGCTCATGTGATGTCAGAGCACTTTTGTCACGGGTGTCGGGTTACGATTAGAGATGTTGTGGTTTTTATTGTCAAAAAAAATTAAATGACGCAGATGCTGACAATGGAGAATTCAAAAGTCTCCACATTGATCAGATTTTATTGAAATAAAATTTTGGGGTGGTATCTTCACTTTCACGTGGATAACAAGCCAAACCGTGACAAAGTATCTTCCTTTCGTAGGATCCACGGCTACGTGTGTACAGGGTCTCATACTCTTGGCAATTTCAGAGTCACTGAAACTTATTTGAAAAAGTACCAGATGAGTTTCAAAAACAGTGGCAATTGTTTTCCCAAAGATTTCCCAAATGTACTAAAAAATTTCAGTGACGTACACAAACCTTTGCAAAAATGTTTAGATATTTTCTAAACTCTTCCATAAATGATGTTTGCATTATTTCATCAACATCTGAGACCCAGTGAGATTCAAGCTTTTGGAGGCACTCAACTGATAAAAGGAAAAAAAAACAACTTCTTTTTTTTTTACTTTGGGGAAAAGAACTCAAAAGATATAAGTGGACATAAAAGATCTGAAAACTTATAAAGGAAACATAGCAGGTGAATCCAAGGTTTAAGCACAATTACTTGCATTAGTTATTGAATAAAAAGTGGGTTGAAGGACACTGTCACTATCAAGTTTAGACTAATGCAGAAGGATCACATCCTGTAACAATGTTGGTTTGAAATAGTGTAGGGAAGGGAAGAGGGGGAAGGCCTTTCTGGTATAGATTGGTCCGTTAGGTAGCGTCAGCTTCCCACAAGACAAAGTCATTGTCTGATTTAGTTCTTAGCTACCCATCGGGCTAAGCCAACATGTTCACTCTTGTCTGGTACCACAGCCAACTGATAAGTTAATTCCATCCATTTCCTGGTAGAATTGAAAGTCCACAATCGTTTTAAAAACAAACAAAACGTAAGAAGGAAGAGAAAAGCTCATTTTCAGGGAGGTTTTGGTCAAACAGTGAACACAAAAAACAAATCCCAAGAGCAAAATCTGACTTTCAAACTGTTCTGGCTGTAACTAAAAGGGGCAGACAACCAGCACGACCCCCAGAACAAGACCGCTCGTTTTGTCCAGGAGTTGTTCTAGTACAAAACCTTTTGTGTCAAGTCATCCATCCTTTTTACTGGCATTGGCCACAGACCAATCCTTATTCATTTGGTTGGAGTGCTGGCTATGGCCTCACACAGACTGTAGTCCATGTTGATTCAGTCCTCTAGCTTGCATTAGTTTTGTATGAAGCCACAGCCTTTGTCGATTCAGTCTCTTAGCAACCATCAGCTACAATACCATTTGATTGCTGAACGTGCATGAACTTCTTGCCATGCGTTTTTCCGTGTTGATTCTGCCTTTTAGCTGGCCTCAGCGTGTATCCAACATATAATCCATGATGATTCTGTAGTCTGTTGGCTAGCATTAGCTTCAAACTCTTCAGTCTGTGTTTCTTAAAAGCCTCTCATTTTCAGCTCCAGAGACAAAAGTTACTGGTGGTTTGGCAGGTGGAGCCTTTCTCCGCTGGGGACAGGTAGAGCTTGCCGTTAGCACAGGCGCACAGCTCGTACACAGTCTGTTTGGTGTAGGTGGTGCCTGCAGGTGCCCCTTCCAGTGGGTCTACAGAGCTACCGAGGGGAATATTGCCCAGCTTGATGGTGTTGGCATCTAGAAAGATCTGTGAAAACAAATCAGATCAAACAGGCGTGTTTTATTCAACAATGTAAAAACACGAGAATAAACACATGTGCTGATGCAGCTGTAAGAGGACTGAGCTCACATGGACTGTTCTGATGCCTGAAATCACACACACACACACACACACACACACACACACACACACACACACACACACACACACACACACACACACACACACACACACACACACACACACACACACACACGTTCATGCACACTTAAACAGCATGGGAAACAGTGGGGGGAAAATCCAGTTTTTGGTACAGAAGAAGAGCGCACATTGCTGTAGGCAGACTATACTCTGTGGGTGAACAAAATCTACGGAGAAAAGAAGGGAAATCTCGGTTTAGAAAGAATTTCTTTTGATGAAGAGGGGGAGTAGGAGTGAATGAGGGAGAGGGTAAATTGGGTGAAGACAAAGGTAAGAAAATCTGTGGAGATGAGTGAATGTGAAGGCAGAGAAGATTCAGAGGAAATATACCCTAAAAATATGCACTTGTTTTTATCCCCCCCCCCCCCCACACACACACACACACACACATATAAACAAGTTATTAATTAGTTTTAACTTAAGTTTCAGGATCAACGTTCAGAATAAACAAAGTTAAGGTACATAGTAATTTCAAACATTATTGAAAACATGTTTTTTAATAATTTCTACCCTTTAATAAAACCAATTATTGTGTTTTTATATCTTTGGAAACCTTGTGTGGTCAAAATCTTAAATCAATGGCTAGTAGCAAAAGGAATCCCTAGAAAAACACCAAAACACACACACACACACAGGCGCACACACAAACAAACACACACATAAACACACACTCAAATTTGATTTAATAGTGTTTTTTTTCTCAAAATCCTGAGTTTGCAATGTCAGAAAATATCTCATTTTTTAAATGATTAATTTCTACCTTTGATCATGGAACACTGTTAGATAATGAACTGGCACTGTGCTTTGACCGATTGGGATTTTACTTTTTGATTTATAGTAGCCACTTTTATTATGATTGTAATTAACATTTTGTGACTATGTAAAATAAGTTTTTTTTCCTAGGTTGTGTGCCACCCTTTTCCAAATTTGCCCCCCTGCCTGGCTCCCCCTTGCAACAAAAACTTTCTAGACACGCCACTGGGAAAGGTCAGCAGATGTCAAACCCTGATCCTTATAAGGCCGTGTTACATACTTCAACATGGCCTACAGTGTGAAGCTGTAAAGATAGCCAATGTGATGTTTTACCTTATTGTTGTGGGAAAGTGAAATCATCACCAAGTAACTCAAAACAAGAGAAATACCAACAGCAAATTATTGCTACTCAAAAAAACTGTACAAATAAGGAGGCAGACAGACACGACTAATGAATAAAATGAGAAAAAGGTTCATGTGATTTGAATGCTTGGCTGAATAGGTGATGAAAGATCTTTACACAACAAAACTCCAGTTTGTTGTAAACAAGTTTAACAGAAAACACAATTTTTAACAGTTTTCGCAGGTTGAATGAAAGACAAAATTAATTTCATAGATGTAGCTCCCAGGCTGCTTTGTATTAGCTTGCTTTTAGCACCCCCTAGTGTCTGTTTGTAGAACCAAAACTTATCTCTTCACGTTCGTCTTTTTAACAGCTTAATCTAACAGCTGAAACGTCTCCCCAGCCTTCCTTAGTGTGTACAGGAATGATTCACTACTAAATTAAATTAGATCGGTTCATGTTGTAAAATGTGCAGGAAACATGTTGGAACCAGACTTCAGCGCCAGGCGTGTCAGCTCAATTTTTTTCCCAACAGAGCGACCCGCCAGTCAGAAGTTGCAAGTGCAATATTCTGGCCACAGGGGGTGATAGGGGCTGGGTGGCCTTTCATCAACTTTCATTATTTTCAAACTGGTACAAACAGCAGTGGGAATCATTCCTCAGTCTTGGTTTCAGTTGGCTTGCCTTGCACTTATTTAAGCCTGGTTTATGCTTCTCCGTCAGCTCCGCAAGGGACAGACACGCACGGATTGACGGAAGCGTTTTGCTCTTTTACTTCTCCGTCTCCTGGAGAGCGTTGCAAAGCAATTGCCCGGCAGGACAACAGAGGGCATAGCGCTGTTCTTTGGTATCCTGTCATGTATCGGTCCAAGATCGTGTGTTTATTTTGTGTTTTTTGTGTATATAAGAGACTTTTAACACGGACATATTTGTCTCTCATTCTCCCACCGCTTCATGCGCTCCCCACCTCTAAACCCACGTTTCCTGTCATTTCCGTCCACAAATAAAACGCTTGCTGCGCATCTTTTCACTCCTCCAGTCACGGGAGAATTAAACGTTCATGTTTTTAGAGTTTTTTCGCGAGGTATTCTTCAAGCTTCTCCGTGTCTGCCGCTAGTTAAACTCGGCTCTCTTTGCAATGGCGCCGCTGTAAACAACAGCGGCGTCCTGACCAATCACAAGCTTGCGTAATCCGTCTCGTTCGACGGATGTTTAAAAAAGTGGGCTCGACTCCGTACGTACTTGCGTGCCCTACGCAAGGACGGATAATGGCGTTGCGTGTCTCCGCACTGACGCAGACGGAGAAGCATAAATCAGGCTTTACTCTTCAGTGCTCGATCAAGTTTTACTTGTCTTTTTATTTCTCTCTCCAACCTTTTTTTCTTCTCAGTGCGCATTTTCTTTGACATGCCTAAGGCCGGCCAGTTATCTTTAAAGACATTTGTATCCCCATTATTCGTGTTCTCCAATTTAAGAAAGAGTGTGAAGAAGTAAAATTTGTAAGGAAAACATTGTGTGTGCACAGAAAGGAAAAAGAGAAGCTTCAGGGGAGAATCTGATGGAAAAATGTGAGAAAGATGATGGTGAGAAAATGTCAAATCAAATGGTTGGCTGAAAATGGGCAACATGAGGATAGAGGGAAGGAGATAAGATGGATTTTGGAGACAAGAAGTTGAAAGATAGCGGGGGCCGGAGACTGAAACAGTTAGCAGTCAATTTGTTTAACTAATGATTTCACATTGGCTGATAAAGCACGTCACAGTGTGTGTAAACAACTCAGCAACACACACATAGCCTTTGGATTGTTATTTTTTCACCAAAACACAACTGAGGAGAATCTAGATCAGACTGTGGAAACCTGAAAGATGTTGACAACATTAAGCCACTATATCAGTAGGCAGCAACTGTTTGTGTGAAATCTTAAGCAGCATTCATAAGAAATTCCTAATCATCTTGAAAAATTCACAAAGAGGAGTTGGTGACTAATTTTCAAAAAACAGAAAAAGATGCAAAGAAAAATAAATGAAGTCAGGAAAATTTGAGAAATTGTTACACTCTTTGTGACAAATTGCCAACTAAATATTTTGCATGGCTGACACGAAAATATCGCTAATTATTTTCACTGATTTAATAAGCCTAAACCCCAGGTTACATTACAGGATTTTTAAAGGTGTGGAACACACTAGGGATGCAACGATACCACTTTTTTCCAAACTGATACGATACCGATACTTGGATCTGGGTACTCGCCGATACCGGTTACCGATACCGATACTTCTACCACACAAAAAAATGCAATGATTTGGAATGCAGATCTTATTTTCTTCTTGGCTTTCAACAGGAAAAGACTGTGAGGTAGATAAAAAGTGAAATATATGAATAGAAATCATCACAAAACTAAAATATTAGGTGAACAGAAATGACAAGTTACAGTGAAGCCATTTGCAAGCAACTGCATTGGTATCGGTTCTTGGTATCGGTTAACTTTTACCGATACTGATACTGGTATCGGTATCAGTGCATCCCTAGAACACACAAAATGATTATTCCTCATTATAATAGGTCACTCTGAGGTTTTCATGAGGGCAAAACATGAAAATAAGTCTCCTACACCTATCTCCTGCATTAGCTTCTAAAAATAGACAGTGAAAAACCTGATAGATCTACTTCACACTGTAGTCAACGTTCATGGACTCACCCATTTTGACTTGCGTTGGGGAAGCCTGTTGTTGGCTTATCATTCAGGAAACAGAAGATACTGTCTCAGCTAATAGAAGCTAACTGTTAGCATTAGCAACGCCATCACACAGCAGAACTCCTACAGGCTTACTAACAGACTTGGGCAAGAGAAACTTGGTCGGAGGGACCGGTGGGGCCAATGTTCAGCAGGCCTCGCCTCTGTCAGTGCGCCCGAGGGCAGCTGTGGCTATATCGTAGCTCATCCCCACCAGCGTGTGAATGTGTCTGTGAATGGGTGGACGACTGATGGGGGAATGTAGAACTCTAAGAAGGCCAGGGCGGTCGTAACACATCACACAAGGTAGGATTATCTGATAAGATTATCTTTAGAGCTGTTACTGTATTTGTGCACATCCTTAAGATTGTCAGAAGGGAAGGAACGGGTCAAAAGTCTGCATGATTATCCTGCTGTGTGAAACAAGCTTAACATGACCTGGCCAAATGTAAAAATTATTTCTATAGCTTTGCACAAAGCAGATCAGGGTGGCTCCAACTAAAAGTTTACATTTTAGTACACAATTTAGTGTCTCTAAGAAATCACCGGCAATCACATCTCAGTGGGATTCTGGCTTAAATGAGTTGTGGTCATTTTGTTCTCACTTAAATCAGTGCCTGTTAATGTAGGGAGCTTAGATTAAACATGCCATTAGTATTTCTCTGTATTTTGTGTTTTCAGCTTGTCGACGACTTTTGCCGCCCCGTGAGTTTATTTATTTAAGCAGATGCATCGCTACCGCTAAAGATTCTCAAACTATTATGTTTTCTAAATTGGGATCTTCCATTATTTTCATCTTTACAGTTGTGCAAATGTTGACTCTATATAGAATGTATAGAATTTAACTATTTTGCTGCATCTGTCCAGATTTTGAGTGCACAGGAATGAGAACCCAAAGAACAAATTTCTCTGCAGGATTTTGTTCTGCAGCACACTGGTCCATTTTGGTGATGTTGTTACCAAAGTCCAGGATAATCTTATTTAAATTGGACAGGTGCAAGCTCACTCAAAACTGCTGTAGAATGCATTCAACTCCAGTCACTCAGGCCACATTCACTACTGGTGTCAGGCTGTCAGGGACACTGTTCCAATTCTTGTCACATAGCAAATGGTGTATACGTGTTCTGGGTCATGATGAGCCAACCACACACTTGACCTGGCAACATGCAAGCAGCAGAATTTCAACTGGGATGTGGTTTTTGCTCTTTATATTTCACAAAGTAATAATTCAGAAAAAAGCTGCATTCTTACTCACAAGATGTATTATTCAGAACCTCCTGCTGGTTTTTGTGCTAATCTCCATGAATGTAGGAGTGCCAAACATCAGGGTGGGGTTTTGTTGCTCCAGGGAGTTGCTTTCTGACTGGCTTTGCCCCAAATGCTCTGAGCTGTTTTTCAGCTTTTTCTTCAATGACCAGTTCAAAGAGGAAATTGCAGGAGTTTAAAATCTTCTGTTTGTTTTCTTTTAACCCGACGAGGTGTGCTGAGGCTCAGGGTTGCAACATCAATGAATGAGATTTAGGCAAATCTGAAACAGGTTAATGTCTGAATGAGGGCTTGCTTCGAGTAACTGAATGAAATTTTGATTTTACAAAAACAAAGTGCTTTTTGTTACTCAGCTACGTGTTCGTTTGCATTTAGAACAGATAATTTAGATTCTGTCACAAGCTGTCTTTAAATACATGCAGGATATCCGCTTCCGATCGGTAACAAGATGGCGCCTGTGCTTGGCTTAGCCGCGGTCACCGGCCACTTTTTCAAAATTTTCCCCACTAACCTCCTCTTTTCCACCTTGTTCCTGTCTGTGATCCTCTTCAGTAGTGTCCCTGCTACCATCTCCTATGATCGCCACTCTTTTGTCCTTCCGTTCGTTCATGATCGCCCAAGATGCACCGAGGACATACCTTCCTGTTTGTTTATCTGAGTGGCGCTCTGGCCCGGAGCCAAATCACAATCCCAACCAGCGCGCCTCCAGCGATGTTTATCCGGTCCCGGGAAAACGTCGGAGGAAAAGAGGTAAACGAGCAGGAATCCAGGTGAGAATAAGACTTCTCTTAAAGCGCGGTTTATCTAGTAAACATCGGCATGATCTTCTAGCTTCTTGTCCTTTGTTTGGCGACTTGAGCGCCACTTCCGCATTCCCGCCAGGCCGCGTTGCGGCGCGGTTTCTCCGTCAAAGTTTTTTAAGGTCGGTTTATCCTCTTTCCTCAGTGGTTTCTCCTCCTGTTCCCTCCATAAGTGGTTTTTATAAACACCGTGGATCTAACCCTGCTAATTTACGTCCACTAACTCCAGCTGTTTCTGTAGTTTCTGATTCCTCCATCTCACTCAGCATGGCTCTGTTAAATACCCACTCTGTTAACAATAAGTCCTTCCTGCTCAGTGATCTAATTCTCTCTAAAAACCTGGATTTTATGTTTCGGTTCTGGTCGTGGTGGAGGCCTAGCTGTTGTTTTCAGAGACCATCTTCCATGTAGCTCTACAACCTCTGGTCACTTTGCTTCCTTTGAACTGCAGCTGATTAAAGTCGGGCGTAAGGACCCGTTCTACTGTGCTGTGGTTTATTGGCCACCTGGTCCAAAAGGTTCTTTCCTTCAGTAGTTTAATGACTTTCTATCCTCCACTGTGAAGGTGTCCTGACTGGTGATTGTGGGTGACTTTAACATCCACGTTGATGATCCCTCTGATCACTTTGCCATGAATTTCTCCAGCCCTATGGACTCCTTCGGCTTTACTCAGCAAGTTTCTGGCCCCACACACATCATGGGACACACTCTGGACCTTGTTTTTACCTTGGGTCTAAATGCTGACTGTGTTTGTCCTGAGGACGTTTATATTTCAGATCACCATTGCATTTTCTTTAACTTGTCAGTTTCTGCATCCCCACCTCCTGCTCGCCGTATGGTTAGTTCTCGTTTTCTTAATGAGAGCACAGCTAGAAATTTTTTGCTGCTTTTGATCCACCCTGTTCTTCTGATAATGACCCAGATTCCTTAACTTTTCAGTTTAACGAGCACTGCCTCTCCATTCTGGACAACATCTGTCCTGTCAGAACCAGATCAGTTCCTGCAGTGAACCCTACTCCCTGGTTTAATGACAGCCTTCGCAGCCTAAAGCGCCAATGCAGAAAAATTGAGCATTTGTGGAAGAAAACCCATCTCCACGTCCATCTGCTGCACCTAAAGGATCTTCTGACATCCTTTACTTCTGCAGTCAGAGCCGCTAGGGTTTCCTATTTCTCCAACCTGGTGTCCCAGAGCAAAGGGAACCCCAAGGTGCTGTTTAACACCATCAGCAGCATTGTCTCTCCTGCCTCTCCTACAGCCTCCATCCACTCTGTTACAGACTGTGAGAACTTTCTGTCTTTCTTTGTGGACAAAGTCAATAAGGTTAGATCTAGCATCTCTCCTTCAGCCTTATCGCTGCCTCTCCCGACTCCAACCAGGCCCATCATCCTAGATAGCTTTGCTCCTGTTTCTTTGTCTGAGTTAACCAAACTAGTTATCTCTATGAAAACCTCTGCATGCCCCCTCCACATCTTACCCTCATCTTTGTTTAAAAGTGCTTTTCAGTCCATCTGTCCCAGTGTGCTCTCTATAATTAATTCTTCTCTGGTTTCTGGTCAGGTCCCTGCTTACTTTAAGAATGCTGTAATCTACCCGCTTCTTTAAAAAAACGAGCCTTGACCGCCCTCTCCATAGCAGCTTCAGACCCATCTCTAAACTTCTGTTCATCTCCAAGATCTTGGAAAAGGTTGTGGCTGAAAAACTCACAGCTGCTCTTGATGAATATAATATCTATGATTGCTTACAGTCAGGTTTTCGTAGAGCTCATTCTACTGAAACAGCTCTTCTTAGGGTCTCTAATGACCTTCTGACTCACAGTGATGTTCTGGTCCTGCTGGACCTGACTGCAGCCTTTGACACTGTTGACCATCACCTGCTATTGGAGAGGCTGAGAGACTGGGTAGGCCTATCAGGAACTGCTCTGGAGTGGTTCTCCTCTTATCTTTCTGAGCATTCCTTTTTTAGTGGCCGTCTCCAAGTTTAGGTCTTCCACCACCTCCCTTACCTATGGTGTCCCACAAGGTTCTGTGCTGGGGCCTCTGCTCTTCCTCCTCTATCTGCTTCCTCTTCAGCACATCCTGAGCTCCTTCAAAGGAATCTCCTACTATCTTTATGCAGATGACATCCAACTGTACATCTCCTTTAAGCCCCATTAAATGTCTAAGCTGCAGCTGTTGCACACCTGCTTAGACTCTATCAAAACCTGGATGGCTGGGAGCTTTCTACAGCTGAATGAAGATAAGACTGAGATCCTCATCTGTGCCCCAGACAAGCTGGTTCCCAAAGTCAGAGACTTTCTTGGTCAGCTTGCTTCTCACACCAAACCTTCTGTCAGGAATCTTGGTGTGACCTTTGACCCAGCTCTCACCCTGGATTCTCATGTCAGTTCTCTTGTTCACTCTTCCTTCTGCCATCTCAGGAACGTTGCTAAGCTGAGTCCCATTCTGTCCCGCTCTGAACTTGAGACAGTTATCCACACCTTCATCTCCTCACGCTTAGACTACTGTAACTCTCTTTTCACGTGTCTGAGCAGAACCTCCCTGAACCGTCTACAGGTGGTTCAGAATGCCTGTGCTCGGCTTCTGACCAAGTCCTCCAAACACACCCACATCACCCCACTTCTCTTCCAGCCTCATTAGCTGCCAGTCAACGTCAGGGTTCATTTCAAGATCCTGGTTCTGGTCTATAGGGCCTTACATGGACAAGCACCATCTTACATTGGTGATCTTCTTAGTCCCTACACCCCCCAGCAGGTCCCTGAGGTCCAGTGATCAAAGCCTACTGGTTGTGCAGCACCAGGCCAAAGACCAAAGGTGACAGATCATTTGCTGCTGTGGCCCCCAGACTCTGGAACTCTCTCCCCCTGAGTCTGAGATCAGTGGACTCAGTGGACTCCTTTAAAAAACAGCTGAAGACTCACTTGTTCAAGCTGGCTTTTGTATGATCTTCACCACTCTCTCTTTATTCTGCTCTCCCCACCTATTCCACCTTCCTCAGGATCCACTGATTTCCCTCTTTCCTATTCACTCTCTCGTTTCTTAAATTTTTTTTATCACAATTGTCTAATTTTTGCTCATTTTAAATATATTTTTAACCATTTTCTAAATTCTTATTTATATTTTTACATTTATTGTTTTGTGAAGCTCCTCGTGATTTTTATCTTGAGGCGCTATAGAAATGATATTTTCTTCTTTCTTCTTCTTCTTGATGTTTAAGTTTATTTATTTGGCAGACGCTTTTATCCAAAGCGACTTACAATTTCTAACCTATAGGGCATGTTGTGATCTGTGGGGGAAACCGGAGTACCAGGAGGAAACCCACGCATGCATAGGGAGAACATGCAACTCCATGCAGAAAGGCCGTAGCCGAGTTTCGAACCTGCAACCTTTGTGCTGCGAGCCAACAGTGCTTACAACTGCGCCAGCATGCAGCCCATAAATGACCTGCACTTGTATAGCGCCTCTCAGAGTAAGGACTCCAAAGCGCTTTACACTACAGTGTATCATTCATCCATTCACACACACATTCACACACTGATGGTGATGAGCTACGAGGTAGCCTCAGCTGCCCTGGGGCGCAGGTCTTCTTCTATATATTACAGGTGTGAATACAAACTAAGGCCTTTCAGACAAGTGGTGCTTGCATCTCATGAATTTCCCTCTGGGATTAATAAAGTAGTGATTGATTGATTGATTGATTGATTAATTGATTGATTTGATTAATAAGATATTTGATCAAAAGGCAGCAGAGCAAAATGCTACACTGATTTTCTTTTTCTAACATGTTGCAGCAACACCTTCAAAGTGAATCGTCAATAATATAAATGATTTACATTTATTTAGTGAAATTAATTTGACAATGTTTGTGTTAAGTGGAAACATGTTCAAACTCAAAACTGGGACCAATACTGAAAAAGTTAAATATCAAATGTTCCAGTGAGCTGGCACCTCAAAAACGTTTAACCTCTCCCACAAAGTCAGTGAACTTAGTGCAAGTCATTATGATGCCCATTAGCTTTATTAACTCTAATGGGCTTACTGGAGGTCACTTAAAGCTGCTTTCTGGAGTTTTCCACTTTCAGAAATTATGTTTGATTTGTCAGAAATCCATAAAAGTGCTTATCTCACGTACTGTGATATAATGTAAGCAATACGTCTTTTTTTTTTTTTTTTTTTTTTGCTAAGCATGCCCCCATCCCGCAGAGCTCCATGCAATAGGAAACCGAGCTCCGGCCAGAACTAACATATAGTGTTATTAGACTACCACTTACTTGCTTCAAATTTAAGGAATATCTCAGCTGATGCAGAGTTGATGAACTTTTCATGGACAAGAAAGTCTCTAAAATATAAATATATGAGAATACAACATGACATGAGAATAATACTTGTAAAACAACATGTTTAGCTCTGTTTGTCAGCTACAGATACACATTTATAAACAGAAACGTGAAGTCACCATCTTAAAAAAACAGAGCAACAGAGTTTTTGTGTGATATGCTTGTCAGCCACTAGATGGTGCCATCAGATAAGAGAAATACTCCGGAAAGAAGCTTTAAAGTAACACAGAGCAGCTTCCTGCTCCACCATCCTACTGGTTGAAAGTGGAATTACAACTAATGTAAACAACCCTGCAACAGCCTGCTGTAGCTAGTACTACCAACAAGCCAACACTGACATTAGTCAAATCCTACTAAATAAGCTAAAAATCAAAAAGATTCACACTGTTGGAAAAATGTTATTACAAGTCCTGTAGCAACAAAGCCAGGTCACCATCAGTCTGTAATTCCATAGCCTTTTCAGCTCCCTCAAACTAGTAGGCGGGGCTGATTTCTACTTTGTTTCACCTAAAAGACATTACTTTCTTACTTGATGCCAACAGAAATGCATACTTCTTGTGCTTTTTATTGATGATCGGCAAACTTAAAAAGCCAACTGCACAGAAAATAGCTACCAGCCATAATGCTAGTATACAAGCACCTCCTAGAACACCTACCCGCTTCACAAAACTGTTTAGTGCAGTATCTGGCCAGCAGAGGGCTGCAGAGTTGTATCAAATATAAAACTGGTCAAGTTTCTAACTCAACAATCAGTGAGATCAATGCTTAAGCTCTAGTTTAAAGTTTAAAAACGATTTAGTGTTACTTCAAACCAATATTTTGATATTATACTTCAATAAAAAAAAAGAGTTGGGGTTACTAGATTGACTGACACGCCTGGTTTGGTGTGACTGGTGAGGAATCAGCAGAACATCAAGTGACCATGAGCTAAACCAAACAAATCAACTGCCACAAAAACACTGATACTGTATTTACATTCAAATAACAGTTATTTTTTTTATTGTAGCAGTTTCTAATACTGTTCAGCTGATTTTTCTTCCATTTTTAAAGAGCTTCATGTAGTTTTATGTTCATGTATCTTGAATGCTTTTATTTTAACATCTGAGCCTTTAGGAAACCAGCACAAAAGGCCCATCCTGCTCTTATTACTAGATTTACTCTGATCAGCCTCTAGATAGGCCAGACTTTATTTAAAATGTCTCATGATGATTAGAAACTAAAGAAAGGAGATGATGTTGAACAACTAATGATCCGTTTCACAAAATTTCAAAGCAAAATCTTCTGAGGGAGAAAATGATCATCACATTGAACATAAACTTTGTAGAAGCTATTAGGATGATCATTTGTCACTTTGCAGGCCTTATGTATATTAAAATAGTTATAAAGTGCACATGAAAAAGACCTGACCACAAACTACATAAATGCACTGTCCTTAGGTACTTCATGGACATTTACTTTTGTATTAAGTAGACCTTGTGCACTAGTTAACATTTTCACAGTGTGCATGAAAGCTGTAGGTTCTAATTAGTCACTCTCCACAGTCCGCCCTATGCCCTATATTTAGGAAACTGTATGTTAATTTGCAAATAAGACAAAAAAGGGAAATATCTTTTTTTATTTTTTTTATTTTTATTTTTTTACCGTGTCCTGTCTGGCTGTGAAGCAAACAGAATTGATGTCTGAATGCTGGTAACAAGCCTTACAGATTTACTCTCAGGTGGTGCATCAAAGTGTCTGCTTTTAATGGCACGCCTGATACTTAAAACTTTATTGTTATTGTTGTTGAATGCTTTGTAATTCCGACCAGACACGGAGTCAGAGGTGAAAGATAAAGGAAAAGACAAAAGGTGGGGAGAGAGGGGGGAAGGGGATGGTGGTGGGGGGTTCCACAAAAATAAACAATAATAAACAAGAGTCTGCTTCTAGACCTGCAGAAAAAGACAAGAAAAAAAGCAAAAGAACAAAAAAAATGGGACACAACAACAATACAACAAGATCAAGCTATCACTGCGTCAACTTGATGAAGTAATATATAATCAACATTGTTTAACTGAACAATCACACGATAATAAATTATAGTGCATTAAGTGCCCACCATATTCTTAAGACCTGTGTTTAACGTGCCCAAGCCCATACTTTTGAGAGCACCATGTGAGCACCTGTGTGTGTACACGTGCTTGTTTATGTAAGGTTTCTCTATAGGAGCGTCCAATAGAGAATGTGAGGGACCACAGATCTGCCCCCCAAAGATGTGTAGGAGACGGGGGGAGCTCCAAGTCCCAGAGATCCAGGCGCTGCCCCAGAACACAGGAACCCCAAGGAGACTGCAACCAGAAAGGCCCCCGCTCCCCTCGAGAGGCACAGAGGATCACCCCAGGGGGCCACAACCAGCAGCCGGCAGAGTCCCGGGAGATATCAGCGGCAAGCCCACAGGCCCCGCCCGCAGCCTCCCACCCCCTAGCCGGCCGAGCCCGGGACCCAGCGACCCGGGACCCAGGGGCGACCACCCCCGCCGGGGACCCAGCAGAGCCCAGGGACCCAGACCCCACCAGGCAGCCACCGGGATTGATCAGGCAGACGCCAAAAATCTTAAACCCCCTGACCTGGGAGCCACGAACACTCAGGCAGACCAAGGCACCACACCCCACACCATGTGTGGAAGGGGGAGGGGGAACGAAGATCTATATCATCAAAAGAAGTTCCAGGAGAGGAGAGGAGTCAAAGGCCCCACCTGACATATACAGTCATACACAAACACAGTCACACACTCCCTCCCTCATGCTCACACATGCACATACAACCCAAGACTTACAAAAATGCATGCCGGACACCCACTCATGCTCCCCATACACACCCTATTCACTCTGGTCCCGGTACTGCTGCACATTGGGTACAACCATCACCGCTTACCAGAGTTTGACCCTTTCTGCTGGGGTGCTGATGAGCAGGCTCCTCCGCCCAACGCTGAGCACAGAAATCCACCACACCAGACCCCAACCAGATGGCCAGATCTCCCTCCTAGCCTCCAGCCCCAGGAAGCCAAGCAACAACAGAGGTGTGCTAAGACCCCTAGTCTCCCTCCGCCTGCTCCAATATAGCGGTGCGTGTTCATGAGGTGTATTCTTTGGCTGTGGTGAGCGGGCAGTGTGGGCATTGTCTGGCCTATGCCAGCTGATGCCACCGCACCACCCCACTTGCACCCACAGCCCTCGGTGTCTAAGTGTGGTTTTAAATTGGAAGTGGGCACCGGCACTCGGGAGGAGGCTGAGAAATCCCCCTGCCAAGTGCCATTGAATGTGCTCACTCCCAAGGCCCTAAGTGTGTGTTTGCGTGGAATGTCATCAGTGGAAGTGTATAAGTTGCAAATAAATTTGGGGGGCAGGTTGCCACAGGAATGCGGAAATGGGGTGAATACGCACACTCCCTGACTTGTCCACCCCCCAAGGTCCTATGTGTATGTTTGTGTGATGATGTGTGGGGGCAGGAGGAGAGAAATATGCGGAAATGGGGAGGAATGGCTGGTTGGGCTTAGCCCTCCAGGGAGCCAGCTCCCCTACTGGCCCCAAAAGGCACCTCTGTTGTTAAATTGCCACCCAGGGCACGGAGACCCCCAGCCCATCCTGCCAGGGCCCAAAGCAGCAGCATTACAGAGCCTCACGGAGTCCGAGGGCACCAACCCAGCCCCACCCCAGCAGAATATCTATGCCCATCCCTGCATTTGCCCAACTTCCAGAATATATAAGACATGGGACATCCAGGTAAGGTTGGGTCCTCCCCCTCCTGGACCTCCCCCTCCCCTACGATGGGACAGCAGAAGAGCCAAGGTCTACCCGAGGCCCCCAAACCCAGGCCAGGCACTGCTGCATGTTCCTGCCTTCTTCCCAGAAGCATACATGTCAGGACCCGACCCCCAAGGCCCCGCCCAGATCTCCACTCGGGGTCGGCCACCCCCAAACCCCGAGCCCCCAGGCCCCCACCCAGTCCCACCCAGGGGCAATGCAGCTGCCAGGCAGTGACCCATGGTCGCCGCCAAGACCTCCAAAGGGCCCCACTCACAACCGCCAGTAGTCCACCCCCCAAGGCAACCCAAGCACCTCCAGAGGGGGGCAACGGCCCCCCCAGTCCCAGACACCCCCAGTGAACCCACCTCCAGGGAACATCTGAATACTCAGACCCCCCCCCCCCCCCCCCATCCACATCATCCCACAGGACAACATCAACGGTCCCCCATCATCGCTATGTGATGGAACCGATCAAAGGAGCCCAGAGAGATTGATTTGAAGTGGAAGCAGAGGATAAATCAAGTATAATATGATCTAACAAAAGATTTCTATACTGGTTAATGCAGAGAGTTTCTCTACTTTTCCAATTCAAGAGGATAGTTTTCTTAGCGATGCATATGGCAGTCAGAACCACGTGAACCAAAGATGTTTCAATCGGGACATCGTCCAGGTTTCCCAGTAAACAAAGAGAGGGGGTGGTTGGGATATGACATTTCAGAGACTTTGACAGGTCTTCACACACTCTACCCCAAAATTCCTGGACAGGTGGACAGGACCACAGGGCATGAATGTAACTGTCAGGAATGTTGTTTGTGCAGTGTGTACAGGTGTCAGACGACACAAACCCCATCTTGAACATCCGATGACCTGTGTAGTGTACTCTGTGTAGAATTTTGTACTGAATGAATTGTAAATTGGAGTGTCTGATCATTTAAAAAGTTTTTAAACAAGTTTGGGACCAGCAGTTTTGGTCAAAGCTGACTGATAGATCCACCTCCCATTTTTCAATAGGGATTGCTATTCTATTGTCTATTTTGGACAGTGTCTTATATACTTTAGAGAGTAGTTTGGGGGCTTTGAGATTATAGAAGTCTAATACCTTGGTGGTGTTTGTAATTCAATTTTATTGAACTTAAATTTTTGTTTGACTACAGATTTAATTTGGTGATATTCTAAAAAGCTGTTCTTATCTATTCCAAATTGGTAGAATATTCTATTAAATGGGATGAAGTCCAATCCTTCATATATGTGTTCCAGGTATAGGATTCCTTTACTTTTCCAGTCCGGAAGGTTCATCATTTTATTATTTTGCAAAATATCAGGATTATTCCAGATAGGTGTGCGTCTGCATGGTACTAGTGAAGACTCTGTCATTTTAAGATACTCCTACCATGCTGTCAGAGAGGTGCTGATACTAATACTTTTGAAGCCTTCATGTTTTTTATGCTTGAGCTAATAAATGGTAAGTCTGAAAGCTCTATCGTATTGCAAAGTATCTGTTCTATGTCTAACCAAGACTCATCTAGTGGGTTATCTAGCAACCATCTTGGTATATATTGCAGCCTGTTGGCTAAGAAATAATAATAAAAGTTGGGTAGATCCAGTCCTCCTCTGTCTTTGGTCTTCTGAAGCATTTTTAAGCTAATTCGTGGAGGTATATCCTGCCAAAGGAATTTGGTAATTGAGGAGTCCAGAGATATAAACCAGTCAACTGGTGGTTTGTTTGGGATCACTGAAAATAAGTAATTTATTCTGGGTAAGACCATCATTTTAATTGCAGCAACTCTCCCCATGAGTGATATCGGTAAGGATTTCCATCTTGCAAGATCATCATCCACTTTCTTTAAAAGTGCGATGTAGTTTAGTTTGGTTAGATCTGCTAACTTGGGAGAGGCATTAATTCCCAGGTATGTGATATTCCCTGACTCCAATTGTGTATTAAGTAAATTGACAAAAGAGAAATTAATTGGTAGAACTGTGAATTTTAACCAGTTTATAGAGTAATGTGAAACTTTTGAAAAAGAGTTTATCAGTTCTATTGAATGAGAGAGAGGGTTGAGAATTCCAGAGAAAGAGTAAAACATCATCTGCATAAAGACTAATCTTATGTTCTATTTTCTTACACTTTATCCCTTTAATACCTGTTGTTTGCCTAATTGCTGCTGCTAGTGGTTCAATAAAGATAGCACACAGTGAGAGGGAGAGTGGGCATCCCTGCCTGGTCCCCCTCTGAAGACAGAAGCTAGCTGATATTTGGTCGTTTGTCCTGACACGTGCTGTTGGTGAACTGTATAAGGTTTGTAGCCAGTTTATGAAGAAGTTCCCAAACCCAAACTTATGTAAAGTTGCAAATAAGAACTTCCAGTTAACTCTATCAAAAGCCTTTTCTGCATCCAGAGATAATATACTAGTTTCTATATTTCTAACTTTAAGAGAAATCTATCAAATTAAGTAATCTACGTGAGTTAGTGGATGACTGTCTACCCTTGATGAAACCAGTTTGGTCAGGGTGTATTACGAAGGGGGTTACCTTCTCTAATCTTTTTGCCAGGGCTTTACAAATTATTTTGAGATCACCATTAATAAGAGAAATTGGGCGATAGCTGGTAGGAAATGCAGGGTCTTTGCCTGGTTTTAACAAGAGACTAATGTTGGCTGAATTCAAGTTTGGCTGTAATCTGCCGCTCTCTTTGAATTCCCTCACCATTCTGAAAAAAATTGGAGCCAGAATGATCCAGAATTCTTTGTAGAAACTCTGCTGGGAACCCGTCTGGACCTGGAGCTTTCCAATTAGTCATGGATTTAAGGGCTTCCTGGAGCACCGCTGATGTTAGTGGCGAGTCCAGGACTGTAACTTGGCTGTCTAATAATTTAGGAAGTGTTATCCTGTCAAGGAACTCATTGATCTCATTATCTGATGGGTTTATCTGTGGTGAGTACAAAGTTTGGTAAAAGTCTCTGAAAGTGTTGTTTATGCTTTCAGGGTCATAAACTATATTCTCGGTTGAGTCTTTAACAGCAGATATGGTAGTTTTCTCTTTATTTTTAACTGGCTAGCTGAACATTTACCTGATTTATTACTATGTTCAAAGTTTTCTATTCGTAGTGTTTGTGCAAAAAAATTGTGTCTTTTTGTCAATAATTCCATGAAGTTCTAATTTAGCTTTATGTAATTTGCTCATTAACTCTTCTTTTGTGGATGTCTCTAATGACTTAATGATTTCTTCTAACTCCTGAATATGTTTGTTTTCTGTTTTTTTCTTATGTGATGAGAAAGAGATTATTTTACCTCTCATCACTGCCTTTCCTGCCTCCCAGAGAACAGATGCTGATGTTCCAGGCAGGTCATTATGTTCTAAATATAAAGCCCACTCCTTTTTAAAAAAATTCTATAAAACCTTCATCTTTAAGCAGTGATGTATTAAACCTCCAGTTTTTGCTTGGTGGGATTGTCTTCTTGTTTACCAGAGTTAAAGAAACCGGAGCATGGTCGCTGACAACAATAGGGTGTATCTCAGTGTCTGAGATGTCAGCCAACAATGAGCTGCTGACTAGAAAATAATCCAAACGTGAATGAGAGTGATGGACGTGTGAGAAAAAAGTATACTCTCTACGGTTAGGATGAAGAGATCGCCATGCATCACAAAGCCCATAATCACTCATGTACTGCTTAACTATATTAGTGGATTGCCAATTGCGCTGAGTCCCAGCTGTACTGAGCCAGTCTGTTGAAGACTTCATCTAAAAATTTATATCGCCTCCAAGTATAAGTGGAGAGTCCAAGTGTTCGGAGAGTACAGAGAAAAAATTATGAAAGAATGAAGGGTCATCAATATTTGGACAGTATATGCTGACGATACATAAGCTTTGATTCTGTACAGATATTTTTAACATTATAAATGTACCCTCTGGATCAGAGATTGTGTCCAATACTGTGAAATTGATGTTTTTGTGTATTAAAAAGCTACACCTTTTTGCCTAGAGTTATAGCAGGCAGAGAACATGCTGGGAAACTCAGGTGTTTTAAATTCATCCGCGGATGTGGCAGATCTATGAGTCTCTTGTAATAATATTGCATCTGCTTGCACACTCTTTAGCTGATCAAAAATCTTTAATCTTTTCTCTATGGAGCCAGCTCCATGTACGTTCCATGAGACAAACTTTACTGCACCCATAGATGTGTGTGTGAGTAGCTAAAATATGACGCCTTTATGTGAATAAGATGGAATAAGTATCTAAATGTCTAAAATAGTATGTTAATAAATAACAGAAAAGTAAATAATAATAATACTAATACTAATAATAATAATAATAATAATAAAATGGGAAATATCACCATCAATCATGAAGGATTTCTCCAGATGTATTTTTCTAATTTCCTCATAGTTTAAATTAGGTGGTGATGATATAGGAAACACTCAAAAGAAAGTTTGAAAACATTATTTCACTCAATCATCCCATTGTGTAAATAATCCTAAAATGTGCTTGGTGTTTTATGTATATCTTGTTTAAATTGGTATACTCTCAATATCTCAAACAATCTGCTGTGGTCTCCATAAAACAAATACCTTGTGAGCTGTTTTCTGTAAAATAAAAAACTAAATAAAGCTTCTCGTTTCAAGAAGTAGGAGTTTGTCACCACAGTGGGGGAAAAAAAACTGCAGGATTTGGAGTTATACTAATTGATTTTCATGATATGCAAACTTCTTGCCCCCTGATTGGCTAACAGCATTACGGCTCTACTGCTGCCTTCATTACTCTGCACTGTTGATGTTTGGATGTTTGAAGATAATATTTCTCAACGTTTTAAAATAAAGAGTTTAAGTGTGGGGATTTACATCTTTCTTATGATTTATTAATTAGAAAAAAAATGCGTTAAATAATTACCCCTTCAAGCCCGATCGTCCCCCAGTTGTGTTTGGTTCAGTGCACAAAATTTACAAAGTAATCAAACAAAAGTGTGGGTAAGTCATCTGTGCCTCACTAACATTAGTTTAGATTAAAAAGAAGTTGCTCTGCTTAAATGAACTTGAACGATAAAAATGTGATTAATTAATTACAAAGCCTCTAAATAATTAGATTAAGATTATAGATTTGTTTAATCGAGTCCCACCCCTAATAAAACAAAATATGTACAATGGAGTTTCATTTTCATGATGTTATAGTTGGTAAATGTAGGGCTTTAAGAGCTTAATATATTACCTCTATTTATGACCAATAAGCTGTGATACTCTACATAAATATAGCATATCAACCTGCTTGGTCATTGGATATTTAATCAGAAGATTCTAGGATTCTTTGTTTATTCAGGGATTGTAGAACACTTGGTCTTGATTCAAGGAAAGAGTCAGGTTTATAAAAGTAAGAATTTATTTTCCAAACAATTAAAGCATGACAAGCTAACTAATATTGACTGTGATGGATGGATCTAGGTGGATGAGATGTGACATATGGTGCCTATGTGTGAATAAGATGTTATCAGAACTTTCGTACCTATAAGAGCTGAGTTGTGGGTGAAAAGAGGAAGAATTTGGTTTGTGTAATCTATGGAGTTGATTATTATCAAAAAGCATCAGACGCTATCTGTGCGTCTACTTCACCCTTTCTTGGAGACCTTCTTCGTGGATTCGAAGGTCAGAGAGGTCGGATGACCTCTGGCACCGAGGGCTGTAGAATACTCGAAGCAGCGACTCTCCAGTCCAGAGATGTCCCGGGTCACAACAGATGGATGGAACCGTTTGCATCTCGGAGGACTCTTAAGGAGTCGGAACAATATCAGCTTTGTTCTGCTGGAACCGTTTGCTGTGTCAGCAGTAGGCAGCTTTTAGCAGGGTTTTGGCAGCTGGCCAAAAATGCTCAGAGTTAAAGAGGTGTTGCTCTGGACGACCATTTCAAAGCGCTCTCTAGAACTGAATGTTGAATCATGGACAACTGGAATGTGACTACCGAATCACCACAGTGATTCTGTTTTAACATTCTTATATTATGATTTACCTGGCCAATCGGAGCATGCCATGTTAAGGGATATTACCAAGAAAACCTCAGATATCACACCTTCTTGAGATACCGGATGCTCTGATCTGGGGTACAGAAATATCTATGTGTCATGAGTTTAACTTAACTTAATTTGTCCTTGTGTGTGAGTGCGGATGACGATTGCCTTGTCATATCAAACATTCCTGATTACCACACACACACACACACACACACACACACACACACACACATATATATATATATATATATATATATATATATATATATATATATATATATATATATATATACGCACAGATTAATAAAACATTATTATTATCCATATCACATTTGTTGATTCATTTTATGAAAACCTTCACTTTATTGAGAGAGTGGGCACTCCTGCGGTGTTACCACAGAAGGCTTTGTTTGGGAACACAGGCTGACGAGTTCCTCCTGAAATGTCAACAAGGTTGCAGTATCCTTCTGGGCTTTTAGGAAGATAGAGTGTAAAATCCACCTTGGAGAATAGAATCAGGTCTTCAGATGACCAGTGGCATATAGGTCAATCTGTAGGTGAAAATTGACCATTTCTGGACATCACAATGATGTCATTTAGTACGACATAAAGAAAATACAGTGAAGATTTCCAAGTAAGTAATCTGTCTTTTCCTCTTTTTCTAAAAGCCATTTATTACTATTCTTATTTGTTGGCTTAATTAATGCAGGCTGTTAGTGGCCTGTAGGAGGTTCAGTGGCATGTCGGAATTATATGTTAAATTTAATTAAGATGTGTTTGGAAAACTTGATGGTAATTGGTTCTCTTCATTCTGTTTGCAACTAGAAATGAATTAGCCCGATAAACAGTTTTTTACTCTAATTTTATGGATAGGACAGGCAGCTGTAATCATCATAAGAGAGCATTACACTGACACTAAAAGTAAATGAACAGCTGGTGCTAAGATCAAAATTGCCTCACAGAAAAATAATGGAAGGAATTTGGAACTGTGCTGTAAACATGTGTAGCTTAAGGCCATCTGCATGATCTTATCATTAGTTTTGCTGCTGATTTGTGTCAGGAAAATATCCTTGTTGGATGATGCAAAACCAAATGAAACAATCCTCTTGAAGATTTGAAAAAGAAACAGCAAATAAGGTTTCTATACACAACAGAGTACATCCATCCAATTAGACAGTCACACTTCCTGGTTTTAATGAGAGACATAGCAATAGGAAGGCAGTTTAAGAGCAAATGAAATACACAGGTGTAAACTTCTCCCCATGTGCTAAGCAAAGAAAAATACCACAAGAAATCTCAAAATGTCAAGGTACGCTTTTTAACAGGTCCCTGGTGTATTCCTGCCATCTTTCCTTTATCTCTCTAATAAAAGCATCCGATGTTCCGTTATAGCCTTAAGGGGGAAAGGACTCCGTCACATTTGGCAACATAACTTAAATCTGATTGTTTGCCACTGAAACGAAAATCTAAAACAAACTGCAGAATTGCAAGGGGATGGAGGTGGGTGGTTGTGTAAAGAACCAGTAATAAAGTTGGTGTTTATTTTTTTTTCACAACTACAAACAAACTTTGGCTACAAGACAAACAAGGGAGAAAGCACATGGTTAAATGGGAGGCAAAAAGATAGAGGAGAAGATAAAATGAGCAGACAGCAACATAGATAGAAATGTATTGTTGTTACAGCAGGCAACACATAATATAAGAAGGATGAGGACGGGTGGAAAGAATGAAGGATGAATGGGAGCAGAAGTCATTTGTTGTGGCCTTAAATTGGATTAGGGTCGACATTCACACAGAATGAAAATGCCTGTAAGTATTAGGTCAGCCTGCTGTCACCCATGTATGAAGGTCTGAGAGTAAGTGTGTATTCTGAAGGACAACGTAATAACACAAAAATAAAAATGACTGTGACCCAGGAAAAGTTAGGGTGTCATTTGTTGATCTCGGTATCCCAATGGTTGGGAAGGGGCAGGTCAGTAAGTCTAGGATATATTTAGAGCAATGTGTTTTTAAGGACTCAAAGGTGAGAAGTAGCACTTTAAAACCAATATGAAAATGGCAAAGCAGATAAGTGATGTGTTTGTGCTTTTGTCACAAAAGTCTAGACTTCGAGCTTTTGATGGTTTTAACGGCAAAAAGTTAGCCTGACCAGCCAGCACCATGCTTCCTTTGGGAACTGGGTCTGAGAACTCTTCTATTCAAATAACCCCATCCCCTAAGAATTCTAACCAAGCCAATCAGCGCTGAGTAGCGTACGTCACACACACCGCAACGCTCAGTTCCGCATAAACAACAAACTGAAGCGGAGTTCGCTGCGGCTCTTTCCTCTGTTCTAAATGACTTGGACGTGTCTTTAAAACCACAACAAGTAAGAAGCTTTAAAAGCCTTTCTCCTAAAAAAAGATGTTTGTGCTGTCGCCAGATGCCATTTTTTACTAAGGCTGAAAAACGACAGCGCTATGCCACACAGTCGGCATTCCCGCTTGTTTTCTTATTGGTTATGCTTGAGTTAGCTAGTCCCGCCCCTCATGTGCCTCTCTGCCTGTGAGTAAACAGAGTAGTTCTCTGTGTAGAATTAAAAAGAGGACGAGTCTGGCAGGCCAGGCTAGTAAAAGGTAGCCTGATTTACGTCCTGAGTATAATGTCGAGGTTTTGAAGTAAGTAAAGACAAAAATGTACACATATATAATGTTGCATAAGTTAGCAGTAAAAGAAAATATTAGATTCTTGAGAATATAGCATGAAGGCCACCAAAAGAAAAAAGCAAAGCCAGTATCTCGCTGTGCTGCAGCCGTTGAAGACAGATTGTGACCGTCAGTTACAAAGGGGTCTCCAAAATGTTTTGAAATATTTGTAAGGGAACTCAATTTCCTTTAAAGTCACTGGAATTTTGAGCTTGCTTGATAAATGTGAGGCATAAACGTTGTCTCAATCAGTGTCTAAAACCCTTCTTTAAAAGATTTAATGGAGAGTGGCCATCAGTGATACAGATGAGTTTGCAGTATGAAGTCCCAGGTGTGAGGTTTAAGACTAGTTTATGTTTCTCCATCTGCAGAGGTGCGGTGCAACGCAACGCCATCATTTGTTAAACGTAGCGATTCTGCAGCAGGGATGCAGAAGGTGATGGTGACAGGCCCGGCTTTTTAACCATTTGTGTAAAGCTATGGCGAGCACAAGCCTGTGATTGAATTTAGGAACTGAAAGTACAAAACCATGACAATTCTAAACATACGGAATTTTCCATTGATGGGGACACAGCATTTCAATTAAAAGAATATAACTTTATTTAGACACACACTGAACAAGAGGATCTATCATGATGCCAATGTTTTAATGTTTCTCACATGGCATCATGGGACTGAGTGGCAAGAAACAGCATGTTTAGCCTATAATTCCATTGTTTTGCCCTTGTGGAGGATGGTTTAGTGAAGCAGATGGTTTACTCTTGCTGTGCCTTGTATGACCCTTTGGGTGCTTGATGAAAAGTGTTCTTCCAGTTTCCTCCATAAAAGACCACAGAAATGAAAAGAGATGGTGCGGGCAATCCGGACGCTCAGAAGGAAGCCTGGATTCCTGCAGCAAGCGACGGTTCACGAGGCTCATTTTGTTCATGGTAAGTCCTTGTGACTAAGTACTTGTCATTTAGAGAAAATGTTTTTAAAAACATTCAAGTTTACATATTTTAAAATCCTCTGAGTCACGCTGTTGCCATAAATTATTACGATTACCAAAAATACATGAATAAGGACACAGATCAGGGAAGACTTACTCGGCTTTGCAGTCAAATTGAGGATTTTGTCGTTTTATTTGACAACCACTTGACTGATATAAATCATGCTGTAAATTTGCTGACCACGACTATGGCTTTCTGTTTCGCAAAAGAGATCAACCCAACTCTCCTTGAAACAAAATAATTGTAGGCCTCCAGACCTTTGAAAGCCTTTAATTTTTCATGAGTAAAGGGGCCCAGGGTTTTCAATTAAATAGGAATAATCTCTCCCAAGCCGATGTGTGGCCAAGAGACCGACGAATCGGACCAACGTTTTTCCATCATCCCAGACCGACTTAAATTTTGTCATTGATACAGATTTCCTCTTGTGTCTTCAGACGTTAAAGTCCTTACATATTGGGGTTTTCACCCACAAACTCTTTTGACAGCAGGTCATTTTGTGTGTTTTCTTGCCACCCAACCACTCGCGCATGCACAGAAATATGTCATAAACGACCCCCCTGTTCGTACATCACTTTTCTAAGAAGTGTCATTTATGACCATGGCCATATTGGGTAATAGAAAATAATTATAAATATAATGCAAGGTGGTTGAGCAAAGTATGTGTCTCACTTAAGGTAAAAAAATATCTTGATTATTTCTCAATATGTTTGCGATTTACCCTCATTTCATTTTCAACTGACTTCCCAACTCCTGTCACTGTTGTCTCTCATTTCTTGCTGTTTCCATCTTGAAGACAGAGTTGAGTTTCAGCTGCCGGTGATGACTCTGACTATTTTGGGAGGAAATCAGTTCCACATTTCTTTGGATCATTTTCAAAATTTTAAATGAAAAGCAACGCATTGCACACATGGAAATTGAAAGCCCTTGCAAGCATTTTTGAAATGTCTTGGAAACTAATTTCCAGTTTGAGTTTCTTACCAGCAGTCACAGTTCAGTAAGACTCTGGCTTTATGATTAATAAGCCAAGAAAAGACCATCCTTTTGCCAGGTAAAAAACCAGTGTCAATGAGAGTGATCAAAAAATGAATGAGATGGTATAGGAGTTAAACCTGAAACTAAAACTAAGCTTTGAGGAAACAACTGCCCCCCTCCTCTTCCTCTGCCTCGTCTGGCACATGCAAAGATGCAAATTTTGGGAGAACTAGTCTTAATGAGAGCAACAGTATCCCCTGGGATCAGACATGTTTCAGTCATCACATCACAGCGACGTCCAAATCATTAGTAAGATCATTATTAAAAAAAAAGGAAATTTCTAACGATCAGAATGCCAAAACAGCTTTATAAATTTACAGATGATTTCCATGCCATTTTTTGGTTTTCTTTGCAATTCAACATCATAAAAAATTCTATTTTCTAGATAGTGGTTCATTGAAGCCGACTGTGTGCGTCCCTTATGCAATCGTAAATGCACAGGCATGTGTGGGTGCCTGGCAATGTGCATAAAGCACGACTTTATGTGCCTGAATCCATCTTTTTCTAACACCAGTTTAGCAAGCGTGTGCCTTCTGGCAATGGAGAAATAGGAAACATGCTGGGAGTAGCAATTATGAAGGGTCAAAACATTTTTCATGGATGATTTGCTTTAGCAGAGCCAAGGAATGCAAAAGAGGGAGATGGGTGAGTTGTCAAAATAGGAAGGAAAGCAACATTATGAGCACAAGAAGTTTCTGCTTTGAAAGAAGAAAAGACTTGGAAGTAGAATGAGAGCAAAGCATATGAAGCGGGCCAAGTAAAGAAACGCAAACAGCAAAGGAAAAGTTTTTTTAAAGGCTTCTATATTTTTGTAACATTTTATTAAGTTGACATAACCTGAACCCCTTTCTATAGTATATCTATGATGTACTGAATTTCTTGCCCACACAATGGGCTCTCTCTCTCTCTCTCTCTCTCTCTCTCTCTCTCTCTCTCTCTCTCTCTCTCTCTCTCTCTCTCTCTCTCTCTCTCTCTCTCTCTCTCTCTCTCTCTCTCTCTCTCTCTCTCTCTCTCTCTCTCTCTCTCTCTCTCTCTCTCTCTCTCTCTCTCTCAAGAGGTACCATCAGCTATACATCCCATCTAAAGCTAATTTAACTGTCTTAATTACACAAGTGCATCTGCTCTTGAAATGTAATTTTGGAATTCAAAATCTACTACTTTTAGATGATTTGCGATCAGGTCACCCAAGACTAATGTTTATTTCTTTATGTCACACAATTTTTTTCCTCTGCTTCATTACAACTTAAAGATCTTATATCATGCAAATTCCACTTTTTGGAGCTTTTGACTTTGTTCTATTATTATTTCCTCATGAAAAACACCCCCAAAATGTTTTTTCTTCACACATGCATTTTTCTACCTCAGCAGCTAACTGTCTGCTGTCTGCTCAGGAGGCTGCAGACGGAGTTGTTACTGCATGACCACGACCTGCTCCTCCTTACCGAGGTAGTTTTGAGTCTGGATCCATCCCCCTGGACTGTAAACACTAACACCCAGTCTCTCAGTGTAGCTAGCAAGGAGTGTAATCTCCATGGTTGTGAAGAAGTAATTCATTTCTTGCCTAGTCTGCGCTTTAAATAATGCCTAGAACCACAAAATGGATTTTGTCTGCAGCTCGACTCTGCAGCCAAGAATTCTCTGGGTGGGGGGCATTAGACCTGGGGCCCACCGGAGACAGACATGCCACGCCGTGGAAGCGCCACGGTTTTGAGAAGTCAAGTGGTCACACAGGAAGTGCCGCCAAGCACTGAGCGCTTCTCAGAAAGTCGTGCGATAGTCACAACATCATGTGGGACTTGAAAACAGGAAGCGGAAAGTGTTTTGTTTTAACATGATCAGATTTGCCGTCGTGTTTTGAGAGACTCAAATTCATTAAAAATGGATAAGACGTCAATTTAAAATGATGTGGCAGGTGTGTTGCGGGCGTGGGCGTGACGCGGCGCAGCGTGTCTATCTCTGGTGTGCCCCAGGCTTGACGGTGACTCTGCAGCAAGCATGAATCTGTGTTCTCCACCTCTGTAGCTGTGTACAGGAATTCTAATCCAAGTGTTTTATTTCCGGGTAAAAGTAAGGAATCATATAAATAACTTCGATTTCTTAGAACATAACATCTCATTAGTGCCAATGGTAATATCTTATCATATACTGTGCCTACTCTTGCTCTAGAAGGTGCAAAAATTCATGATACAGGCCCTTTAAAGATCAACTTAGTAATTTTCTAATACTTTTGCAGTGGTGTCTAGAAGGAATGGATGCAGATCCGGACTGTCAGAAGTCGGGTGGACCTCACGGCACCAGGTGCCAGTAGATTAAACTCCGATACGACCGGTCCAGTCTTGAGATGTCTCCAGGTCAGAATAGTAGCTGGAATGCTTGTTTGCGTCCAAAGTGGATGTGGCTCTTAGGGAGCCGTCTGGCTGTGTCAGCTTGAGGCGTGCAAACAGGGTTTTGACTTTATGTCAAAAGAGATGTCTCAAGGATGCTTGTTCTGAATTGGCTGGTTCGGACCTCTGCTAGAAACTCAATTACTTGGGAAGTAATTCTTGTTTTATTACTTTAAAACTTTTAGGCTCAGTGGCCTAGTGGTAGGGTGTCTGCCCTGAGAGTGGGAGATCAGGGTTTGATTCCTGGTCAACAGGAAAGGGAACAAGCACAACTTCTGTTATTTCACAATAAATCGATAAACAAAAGGCGTTTTTTGTTTCATATGCACAGGTTTAACAACTTTTAACAACTGTCAATGGCGGCTGAACTTTAAATGCACAAAAGTAAGCCATAAATACAGTTTCCACTATCAAAGTAGTCGCCCTTTGTTGATCCAAACACTGCTGATGTCTTAACACAAATGATGGGCAGATTAAACAGTTCATTTCGATGCTTCTCCCACACAACGGGTGTTTGGATCTAACTTCCGCGTTTATTGCTCGGACTGTATCGCAAGATCTCGAAAATCCCGCGCATGCCTGTGTGTGCACCTCAGGTCTCCGCACCGGAGCCGTTGTAGAGCGAGAACCAGTAAAAATTGAGTTCGGAAGCGAGCGGCTGCAGAAGGCGGGGGCGGAGCGGAGGTAGTGGAATTTTGGGGTTAAGGAGCTCTACCAAAATCTAAACACAGGTATGGGTTTGGGCAATCATGACAGACCTGAGCTAGTTTTGCAGATTTTTGTGAGCTGGCACATGAAAGAATTCCTCTGATCTTCACATCTACATCTCAGCAGGATGCAAATAAGACTATTTCCTGCTTTCAAAAGTCTAACAACTCCTTTTAAGAGAGCTGCCAGGCACAGAAATAAACTGAAAAGCGCTGACTTTAAAGTTTTAAACTGAGAGGTCAAAGGGAGTGAGGAGTGGAAGGAGAGAAGTATATAGAGGTGTAATGGAGGTCAAAAGGACAATCACAAGAGTATTTCAATGGACACAAACAAACACACACAATTCTGTCCACAGAAAGTAACGTGCACAATCCAACCTTTAGGACTGTCGTGTTGTAGCTAACCTTCCATCCTATTCTTTTCTTTTCTTCTTTTGTCCCCCCAATTCAGACAAGGACACACACACACACAAACACACAATCCAACAACTCAAATAGGTGGGTGGCGGTAAAGCTATCTGAGTGTATTACACAGACCATTAGGCTTGTAGAATGGACAGATGCTGGCATAGGAGCTGACAATGGACTTAAATGACAGAGGCTGAAGAGGACTGAGAGCATAGCAACTCAGATAATGATGGACAACAGAAAAACAAAAGAAACAACATGAGGCTGGTCTACTACTGTATAGACACATCCACACCATAAACAAATGCTAACATGCAGGTTGAGGGAAAAATAGTTATACTTAAACTCATAAAATACAATAAAGTATAGGAAACAGAAGGATCTCCCACAAATTCTGAGCCAACTTGCATCAGACTGACAGAATCTGAAACACTGACACACACACACACACACACACACACGCACACGCACACGCACACGCACACACACACACACACACACACCTGAGGGAGTGTGAAGTACAGGCTAATAACTTTTCAGGCATGAATTTCACCTTTTAAAAAAGTATCAACATCTCCCAGCTATTGGCAGGTATCTGCTAATCTGTTATCGCTCTCTTATAAACACACACACACACACACACACACACACACACACACACACACACACACACACACACACACACACAGACACAGACACAGACACAGACACAGACACACACACACACACACACACACACACACACACACACACACACACACACACACACACACACACACAGATGGAGTCTTCATAAAACAGAGCTGGAAGATGAAAGCAGACCTTGGAAATAAACAGAAAGCCACACGAGAAAGCAAAGGGACAGCTGCTGAAGCGAGCTTAGAGTTCACACTGTAAATTTGTGCTTTTCATGATTTTCGGATTTTTGTGAGCATGCAGGCATCCTGTGTATGAGGGAGTAAATTCCCCCATACATGTGTGATTGCATCTACTTATTTTAGTTAAATTTAGAGTTTCCTTTGATTTGTGTGTATTATATGTGGGTGTTTACATATTAGCATGTACAACAGGGAATAACCTCCTGCCATTATTCTAATTTACTCAGCATTTTGCCTTTTACCCGCAGGTAAAACAACAAGAAGTGAGAAGTAAAAAAAAAGAGCCAGTCCCAGTATAGCAGCTTGCAACACCTCCTGGCTATGACATTTAAAAAAAACCCAGGATAATGTCAACAAACGGCAAAGCTCAAGTGTGGTTGAGGTTGGTGAAAATTTCACTAAGTACATATTAGATCCAGCACTACAGGTGCAGATACACTGCCCAGTCCCCCCAAAAAAGTAGGCATAAAAAAAGGTTTGACAGACAAAGTGTTCTTTAAAATGAGATGTTTTTTTTATCATTTCTATTTGCTTTTTTTCCTTTCTTTTACATTTAAAGAGTTACGCGTGTTTAAAGATTTAAGAAAATGCCTAAAATAATAATACAAAGCTTTTTGGTTCAAACAGTCCGACATGCCATAGAACAGAGACACCACTTCCTTCAATATCTTCACAATAAAAGCACCAGTCAATAGCACTGAATGCTTAATGTTCATTAACATTAACATAGACTTGTGTCTTAACCAATGAAATGCAACCTATTAAATGCAGAGTGCATCAGGGTCTTCATCCTGCAGATCACTCTATTATACTGCTGAAATGCACTGTGACATTGTACCATTGATATTTCCAACATAAAACAGTTATAAAGTCAATACGGTACACACAGCTCAAATGCGCCTTTAATCTGAATGTTTGTGATTTTTTTTCCTTTAAAATGTTATTGGATGAATATTTTGGCCCTCGAGCAATGTTTCGGATTTTGTGTGTGTGTGTGTGTGTGTGTGTGTGTGTGTGTGTGTGTGTGTGTGTGTGTGTTTTGTCAAATGGAAAAAAAAGAGAAGAAAGACCTTTTGCACCAGTCCCACCATTGTTTTCTCACTTGAAACTCCCCATGGGAGCTTCCTTGCTACTCATCCCATCTGTGATACATTTACAAGATGGAAACATCTTCAATGATGTTAAAGGGAGAGCAACTTCTGGGTCATGAAAGAGATGAAAATAAATCAAAACTACATGAATGAAAAGCTCCTAGAGAGAGTGTGGCTGTAGAAAAGGAAGAAGGTGATGGAGAGAGAGAGAGAGAGAGAGAGAGAGAGAGAGAGAGAGAGAGAGAGAGAGAGAGAGAGAGAGAGAGAGAGAGAGAGAGGAGATAAAAAAAACCCGCGAGGATCTGTCAGCTCTCGTTGGCTTTGATTTTAATGGAAGCCAGCTCTACCTTACCTCTAACCCATTTGGGCCTAATTCCACTGCTGCTTTTCAAACTTTTTAAACTTTAATGGCCCCTTCTTAAGTGCCAGCTGCTGACAACATTGATTTAGCTTTAAGCTTTGCTGTCGTGCGTGCCTTTATTTTCTCCTGCAAAATCGACAGAAACATCTATTTTCTGCCATCCTTCTCCACCTCCCACTAATCTGATCCTCCTCCTATCCTTCCTTCATCCGCTCTCCTCTGTTTATTTTTTTTGACGGTGTCAGCGGTCGCGCTACGAATGTATGAGAATAGATGAAAAGGAATGTTGTTTGGATATGGTGCTTTGGGGAGGAGAAGGATGCAGATATATAATTTGCACTTGAACAGAGTGGATTTCCATGAGTGGACCTTTGCAGACTGTGCTGTGATTTATTTTGCTGCATCCATGCTTGCCACAAAATATGATGTTGATAAAGATGAAAAACAAAAAGCACAGCAGCTTCAGATATTACTGCAAAGTTGTTACATTTAACATTATAAATGTCAAAACATTATGGCTTTTGTGTTATTTCCTTTCAAAATACAAGCAAATATTAAAAACTATGAGTTCATTCACTCTTAACATTAAACCGAAAGCTGGACGCTCTGTGAATCATGAACAACCACAGCAAGTTACATAAAATCCAAAACCTATTTGTATGAATTATGTTACATAAAACAGAAAATAAAGTTCTAAATTGAGAATGAAAATGTCAAAGACTGTTGTACAAATTATTTTGAATGTCACACAACTTGATGTTCTCAAAGTTGGCACGTAGGTGACAGATGTGCCTCACTTAACATAAAATAAGTCATTTTCTCCTAATGGACCATTTTAAAATGGAATTCACGATGAAGGAAGCACGCAAGATGTTGCATCATTGGGCACTACTGTCATAAAATGGTTTAAAGAAATCGTATGATATCATGAACAGATGCAGAACATGCTTCAGGCACGTGAGAGGGAATAACACATCACAGTAAAACATTGTGATGTTTCATTATCGGTCTGTGCAGAAAACGATTCTCTTCGTACGCAAGGTTATGAGCTTAGTTTGGGTGACATTTCATGTCTTGAGCCCTTTTCCATGATCTAACTAACTGTGTCTCTCATTATGTTTTACTTTGGGCTTTTGTCTGTGTCCCTTCCCCCCCTGAATCCTCCAGCTGCTGCCAAGTTCATTGCAATAAAGTCATAGTCATAGCCCATCAGCAGATTTCTTGGATTTACAACTTTTATTCCTCCTTTTGTGTTTTAATCTTATAAAAGACAATTTCTTAATGACCTAAAACACTTTTTCAGTGGTCTCTAGTATAAATGAATGACTTTTGGGTCAATCTCTGAGGAAAAAAGCTCTTGTGATCCGGTTTCTGGAACTAAAAGTAAGCCACAGAAAGGCTGAGCCGACGATGACTTTAGGATTTAGAGTCTTATTTCCTGATAACTGTACATCTCACCTCGGATTGGTTGACAGCAACGCAACTCTACCACCGACTCTGTTTGCTCACACAAGCCTAAAGGAGTTGCATCGTGTTGTGGAGTTGCTAATGCTAACGGTTAGCTTCTACTAGCCAAGATGCACTCTGCTCTCTCCTGAACCAACAACATCTTTCCCCATTGCGAGACAAGATGAGTGGGTCCATGAATGTTGTTTTGACAATTTGAAGTTTACCGCAGGCTTTTCCATAATCCGAGAGTTTCCACCTCTATATTCGTTTGATGGCTAATGTAGGAAATGAGGGTATTTTCACATTTAGCTTGCACATAAACTCACAGTGACGGATCATATTTCAAAAATAAAAAGTAGGAAACAATTTCTCTGTGAACTTGGCCTTTAACAGTTGAACTGCAACTGAATAGCACCAATCAGCTTTTTTCTTATAACTAAGTTGACTTTTGGTGGAATTTTCTACCATTTGATAAAAACTGGACAGTATTTTAGAGCACTTTTTTAGTTTTATCAACAACTCAAAGCTTTATGCCCATTCACACGTGATTCACAGATAAAGGTTGTTGGATAAATTATGGATAAATAACTTTTAAACGAAAGCTTCATCCAGTTTATTTTCGAAAGCTTCATCCAGTTAATTTTACTCTGGCATGGTTCGACCTTGCCTCCTTCCTTTCCGTCCTGGCTTATCAGTAAGAACACCCTGTAACTGCTTTCTGGTTGTTGATTTATAACCCGCACCTGTTGTCTCCCTGCTCACTGAGAGTCTAAAGGAATGTCAAAGTGTGTGCGTCAATGTTTTAGCGTGAAAATGCGTGTGCGTTGTACCATTTTGTGTGTCCTTAATAAATGCTTTCTGAGGGTTCTGTATGATGAGAGCGAATAGACTACCGACTCGTGTGTATCATTTTATCTCTACACTTTGCAAAGTCTAAATTGTTTATTGTTGGTAAAGATTGGTATGGGTTAATCGATCGGCTTATTAATATAACCCCTGCGTGTTGAACTTTCCCTAAGGCAACCCTGGATGGGAAAATAAAATTACCTAACATTTTGGTGCCGTGAAACCCGTCGTGCAGTTCGGCCGCTAGGGGGTCGTCTCCGGGAGCCACTTCCTGCTTCGGTCCGGGGGGGCTGCTTCCCAGCCGGCTGGATGGCTCCGGGGGCATCCTCTCTGCTGCTGTCTCGCAAGCGTCGGACTTCAGGGTGACTCCGCCATGCAGGGGGGATTGGATTGGATGAGTGAGTGAGTACCTCTTTTTTGCAGCCTTTCATATATAACGCTGGTTGACTTGACAGTGTTTTACGTTTGTGTCTGCCTTCCGAACATGGAAGACGTTCTGTGTTTCAGCAGGGGGGCTCTGGACTGTTCCGGTGATAAGAAGAGTTGAAATAGACAGAACGGTAGCCGCTGAGTCGCGCCTAGACCCGGCTGTTGGAACCCGACCTGTATTACTTGAAAAAGCATTGAAATATGCTATACAGGAGGTCCAGCGCTACTGGGGAAGGCTGAAAGGCGATTGGAACTGCAGACTGTTGTAACTTATGGAAATAAACTAAACAATTAATGTATGAAATAATAGCGCCGTTGGCGTTATATAGACAGAGCGCCGGCCGACGGCCGTGTGCTGGCATTTTTGAGTTGAAAGGGTCTTTTGTAAACACACTGTCGTGTGGATTGTTAAACGTTTTCCTATTGCTGCTGAGGTACAAACATTTTGGACACCATTGCTTTTGGCTTAAAACCTTAAGTCGATCTAAAAAGGTCCTGTGCATGTTTTATGTCGGCTTAGCCACAGCAGCCTCAATGTGTGAACTGCATTTAAAAGTGAATGCTGGCCTTTGGAGAAATTTTGTTTGACACCGTGCTTTCAAATTTTCTGTGAATTTTGACAGTTTGGCCATATGTGGAAATAGTGGAAAAACATATTAAGTCTTTTCTTTTTCTACAGGAATATTAGAAATGCCATTTTTAAATAAAATAAATCAACTATATCTACAAATATTGCACCACCACTTTCAGAAGCCTGTAGGCTTATTTGCATGTCCAAAAGGTTAATCAAAAGTAAATTTTGGTGCAAAACCCAAAGCAAGAATTAACTCAATCCTTCTCTTTTTTTGCATAAATTATTTTGTGTTGTATTCATGCTACTCTGAACATTTCCAGAAAATGCACGCATGACAAAGAGGATCCCATTTTCAGTCTTGTAGTTTACTCCTGAAGAATGTATTCAAACATGTTTTATGATGTTTATAAAGCTGGATAAGGAGCATATTTGATTTTCTTCTTGTTTCTGTTTGATGATATGAGTGCGGAGAGCTGAGAAGCACAAAATCATAATTCCTTAATTTTCCCCAGCCTTTCATTCTATCAAGCCTTTCAAAAGGTCCACATCACAACCCTTGTTACATTGTGTTTCATGCTAATATTCCTCATCAATGGGGATCCATCTATTTATGCTCAGGCAGCAATAGCAGGAAGACAGAAAACGCAAACCACAATGGATGATCAAAAACTAGAGACAAAGAATATGAAAACAGAAAGAAAGAAGAGAAGAAAGGTCAAAGAAGAGGGAAAATTATAATCCCACGCCCTCTCCATGTGAAGTACGAGCTACGGTGATGTATAACCCTGGTGGTGGAGAGTTAATTGGAAAAAAAACTGGGTTATTGAGAGATGGACTGAGAGGCTGACAAGGAGCGAAGGAGGAAAAGGATGAGAAGAAGATTTAGAGGAAAAGAGCTATAAAGACAGGAGAAAAAGGAGAGCAGATCACAAAAGAAGGAAGCTGAAGATTTTGACCGGTATAGGTGTCTATCTGAGCAACAGCCAGCAAGCGATCTGCTTTTGAAAAAAGAAAACTTTCTAATCTCCGTTTATTTTACAAAGAAAGACAGTGATTTGTCGTTTCAGGTTGTAAACGAGAAGAAGTTACAAATAAAACACTGGTACTCAAATGTGTCAGTTGTGGAAAAAGAAAAATCATCTCAATATGTAAGTCTTGATTTACAAACATGAACGGATTGAGCATGTTGGCATGGGATGTACTCCTGACCACAAACTTCTCTCTTCCTGGTAACTTCACAGAGAATCTAAATAAGACAATAAAGGAACTAGGGCAGCCCCTACAGAGCTGTGGATGTTTTACAAGCATCCAAAATGAGCCTCCTCTGAAGTGTGGATGGGATCAACCTTTGGGAGAGGTTGAGGATCTCAGCTCTGATGGAGAAACTGAGAGCAAAGTTGTTGCTTCTGCTTCTGTACATTTGAAGTGGTTTTGACATCTGGTAAGGATGGGTATTTTTGATTTGCTCCATGGTGAATTGGTCTTTTTAAACCATATTAAAAACTGTATTAGGATTTAGGGGTTGCTAAAGAGATTAAAACCCCATTTTGAGACAGCTTCTTCTGTCCATGAAAGTGGGGTGGGGGTGGGGGGTTGCTCTTTCAGAGCAATAAATATGAGGTATGGCGTGAGGACGGGTGAGAGTTGGCAGCCCTGTGTAATCCAATCCGAGGTGAGCTATCCAAATATCAGGAAATAAGACTCAAAATCCTGCCGTCTGAAGCTCAGCCCTGAACTGGCTCACTTCTAGTTCCTGAAACAGGCGCACCGGAGCTTGTTTTCCCCTGAGTATGACTCATGGATGTAGTTTTTGGAGGGACAGGGGGCACATGTCCCCCCCAGTTTTTCCAAAGTCAATTTTTGTCTCCTGCACTTTTTACCATCCCTAAACAATACTAAATAGACACTGGTTGAGCACTAGGACCAAGTGGAAAACAACCTCTTGTGTTGAAGCCTGTTTCCCCATTAGAACAGTCCATAAACTCATCTATTGGCACTGCTGATACTTGCTCATGTGTTATTGGCCATTCCTGCTGTCACTCCACGTTTAAAACAGGACATGCTCACATTTATTTATTATTTTGCTAGCTGCCAGGGTGGTATTCAAGAAAGTGAGTTTAGAACATTGGGGATCTCCTGATAAATCTCTATTTGACAAAGCGCTCCCCCCACCTGGTTTCGCCGGCGCCATGAACAATTCTCAGGTGGATTCAATCCCCTATCGGACATCATGGCTCATGCACATCCATTGGCAGCCCCTGTTAATCTATGCTAGATAAATGAAAATGGAATGAAAGGACAGAGCGTCGTTTTTCATTCAGACCCCCTTCATTTCCTGCCAGGGAAAACTAATAAATACACCTGAAAACAATCCTTACTTTTAGTTTACCTGCTCGTATTATTTGAGTTACACATTTTATTGTTTCAATGGTATGATGTCATTTCCTGTTTACAAATATTACTGCACATTATACAGATTTGTTTACTTTATTAATACTGAGAGGCACAATGTCACGTTATGTCCTGTCTCCCTATTCTGTTCAGTCCTGTGTCCATGTTAATTGCTCCCACCTGCCTCTCGTCTCCCAATCACCCAAGGTCCCAGCTCCTCCTGTATTTATCCCTGTTAGTCCATTTTGTCTGGTTGGTTCATTGTTTCATTGTCCTACGTGTCCCTGAATAAATCCGTGTTTTAAACGTTCCTGTCTGCCTACCTGCCTGCTTCTTCACCCGCGTGTGGATCCACATCTCCGCTTCGCTCACCGGCACGTTTGTGACACACAATTTCAAACTGTTGGAGATTTTTAATGTATTACTGTCTTAAATGTACCTTTTTTAAGTAATCATATGCTAATAAGTAAGCCACCGAGTTATTTCTCCTCTCTATTACTGTGGAATGCGGCTGATAAGGCCTGATATTTGTCTGCATGGGGTTGGGAAGTAGCCTGCCCAACAGGTATCCATGGTTATTGAGTTTCTGGCTGTCAGTCATAAATTAAGACTTCCTTTCTGGAATGGTCTGCTTGGCAACAGAGAAGCTAGCAACCACCCCTGTAACTTGAGACTTCCTTTTTAGAAGGTCCCGCCTTTGATAGAAAACAGTGTTATTGGTTGTGTGGACAGTGATGGATCGTCCTTTGTCTCCATCTGCCTGTGTTTCAATAAAACCAGCGGAAGAAGGAGAACACGCCAGAGTTAATCGGACAAGGGCCTTGGACTGGCTTTTGGCTGGTTGCTCTCCGCTGTCTCCTCACAGTGTAAAAAACCTACTGACATCTCTCCTGTGTGGTTCATTTCAGGGTTAAGTTTCAGGATTTAAAAATACCCAACACAAACTGTCAGTGTTCATTTTGATATTTTCCATTGTTTATTGTTGTTAAAACAATTCGAAATACAGAGTTTCATTGATCCAAAGTGTGAAATGTGAATTTTACATATTTCTTTACCGTTTCAAGTAGCTGTAGTTAAAATTTCCTTTACACACGTTGGATATTATTTCACTGGAAGAAAAGATACATTTATTGGATTCAACTAAAATTATTTCCAATTTTAGTCAATTAAAATAGAAAATATAGTCGGGTAGTGGAAGGAATAATTTGAGGAGCTCCTCAATACCCTCAGGGATTAATAAAGTATTATTGTTTGATTGTTATAGATTGAAGTCCCACCGGCATTCATTCCGAGTAGGAACCAGAGCTGGGAGATCTGAGAATGGACTGTCCAATCTCTGGGGCAGAAGTCGCTGAGGTAGTCAAACAACTATACGGAGCCCCTGGGGTGGATGAGATCCGACCATGGGTATCTCAGAGCTTTAGATGTTGTAGTACTGTCTTGGTTGTCATGTCTCAACATTGCATGGTCATCGGGGTCAGTTCCTGTGGAGCGGCAGACCGGGGCGATGGTCCCAATTTTTAAAAGGGGGACCAGAGGGTGTGTTTTAACTATAGGGGGATCATACTCCTCAGCCTCCCGGAAAAGGTCTACTCCAGGGTACTGGAGAGGAGGGTCCGGTCGATAGTTGAATCTCAGATAGAGGCGGAGCAATGTGGTTTTCTGAGCAGTGTGGTTTTCGTCCTGGCCATAGAACTGTGGACCAACTCTTTACCCTTGGTAGGGTGATGGAGGGGTCATAGGAGTTTATCCAACCAATCCACATGTATTTTGTGAAATTGGAGAAGACTTATGACCATGTACCCAGAGGCACTCTGTGGAGGGCACTCCTGGAGTATGGGGTGGATGGCCTTTTGCTAAGGGCCATTCAGTCCCTGCACCAGAGGAGTGTGAGTTTGGTCGGCGTAGCCGGCAGTAAGTCGGACCTGTTCCCAGTGAGGGTTGGACTCTACCAGGGCTGCCCTTTGTCACCATGTAGTGGCCGTAAAGGTCAGGAGGTCTTGGCCAGCTTTAACTGTTTAACTGTTGTGTATTTGCCAGCATGCCTCGTGGACATAACAGAACAGCATAAAAGCAACATCTGTTTGGGAATCACTGATAGCTACTTTCTTCAAGCTGCCTGAGAGAACTTGCTTTCTTCCTTCTGAACTGGCAGGTCCAGATGTTTTTAAATTGCTCGATCATAGTAGTTAAATGTTTAGTGTTGGTTAGGCTAAAGAGACTGGCAAACAATTATACTATTAAGCTCTTGCTATTCATAAAGAACAGACCTGATCACTGGAGTGAAAGCTGGAGGTTGTTGAAATTTTGCCTTTTGGACTGCTGTAGATGCAATACCAACTTTGACCTGTGTGACGATAAGGAGTCGATAATTTTTACATACTGGGGCGTTAAAATCATTTAGTTTTTCTTTTTTTTTTTTTTTTTTTTTTTAACGTGTCCTGTCTGGCTGTGAAGCAAGCAGAATTGATGTCTGAATGCTGGTGACAAGCCTTACAGATTTATTCTCAGGTGGAGCATCAAAGCGTTTGCTTTTAATGTCACGCCTGATACTTAAAACTTTATTGTTATTGTTGTTGAATGCTTTGTAATTCTGACCAGACACGGAGACAGAGGTGAAAGAGAAAGGAAAAGCAAAGGTGGGGAGAGAGAGGGGGAGGGGGGGTTCCACAAAAATAAACAAAAATGAACAAGAGTCTGCTTCTAGACCTGCAGAAAAAAAAGACAAAAAAAACAAAACAAAGGGACACAAAAAAGGGACACAACAACAATACAACAAGATCTACCTATCACTGCGTCAACTTGATGAAAAGAATATATATATATATATATATATATATATATATATATATATATATATATATATAAAATCAACATTGCTTAACTGAAGAATCACGATAATAAATCACAACGCATTAAGTGCCCACCATAGTCTTAAGACCTGTGTTTAACATGCCCAAGCCCATACTTTTGAGAGCACCATGTGAGCACCTGTGTGTGTACACGCGCTTGTTTATTTAAGGTTTTTCTATAGGAGCGCCCAACAGAGAGTGTGAGGGACCACAGATCCGGCCCCAAAGATGAGCAGGAGACGGGGGGAGCTCCAAGTCCCAGAGATCCAGGCGCTGCCCCAGAACGCAGGAACCCCAAGGAGACTGCAACCAGGAAGGCCCCTGCCCCCCTCGAGAGGCACAGAGGATCGCCCCGGGGGGCCACAACCAACAGCCGGCAGAGTCCCTGGAGATATCAGCGGCAAGCCCACAGGCCCGCCCGCAGCCTCCCACCCCCCTAGCCGGCCGAGCCCGGGACCCAGCGACCCGGGACCCAGGGGCGACCACCCCCGCCGGGGACCCAGCAGAGCCCAGGGACCCAGACCCCACCAGGCAGCCACCGGGATCTAACAGGCAGATGCCAAAATCTTAAACCCCCAGACCCGGTTGCCACGAACACTCAGGCAGACCAAGGCACAAGCCCCCACACCAGGTGTGGCAGGGGGAGGGGGGACAGAGATCTATATCATCAAGAGAAGTTCCAGGAGAGGGGAGGACCCAAAGGCCCCACCTGACATATACAGTCATACACAAACACAGTCACACGCTCCCTCCCTCATGCTCACACATGCACATACAACCCAAGACTTACAAAAATGCACGCCGGACACCCACTCATGCTCCCCATACACACCCTATTCACTCTGGTCCCAGTACTGCTGCACATTGGGTACAACCATCACCGGTAACCAGAGTTTGACCCTTTCTGCTGGGGTGCTGATTAGCAGGCTCCCCCGCCCAACGCTGAGCACAGCAACCCACCACCCCAGACCCCAACCAGACGGCCAGATCTCCCTCCTAGCCTCCAGCCCCAGGAAGCCAAGCAACAACAGAGGTGGCTAAGACCCCTAGTCTCCCTCCGCCTGCTCCAATATAGTGTTGTGTGATCATGAGGTGTATTCCATGGCTGTGGTGAGTGGGCAGTGCGGGCATCATCCGGCATATGCCAGCTGATGCCACCGCACCACCCCACTTACACCCTCAGCCATCAGTGTCTAAGTGCGGTTTCAAATTGGAAGTGGGCACCGGCACTCGGGAGGAAGCTGAAATATCCCCCTGCCAAATGCCGTTGAATGTGCTCACTCCCAAGACCCTAAGTGTGTGTTTGTGTGGAATGTCGTCAGTGGAAGTGTATAAGGTGCAAATAAAATTGGGGGGCAGGTTTCCACAGGAATGCGGAAATGGGGTCCATACCCGCACTTCCTGACTTGCCTACCCCCCAAGGTCCTATGTGTATGTGTAGTTTTTCTTTTCTTATGAGGAAGGACTCCACACATACAGGTCCTTCTCAAATAATTTGCATATTGTGATAAAGTTCATTATTGTCTGTAATGTACTGATGAATGGGCTGCACAGAGTTGCAGTGGTTATAGCTGTTGCCTTGAAGCGAGAAGGTCCCGGGTTCGCTTCGCAGCCTGGGATGTTTCTGCATGGAGTTAGCATGTTCTCCCTGTGCATGCGTGGGTTCTCTCCGGGTACTCCGGCTTCCTCCCACAGTCCAAAAACATGACTGTTAGGTTAATTGGTCAGTCTAAATTGTCCTTAGGTGTGTGCGTGTGTGTGTGTGTGTGTGTGTGTGTGTGTGTGTGTGTGTTTGTCCTGTGTGTCTCTGTGTTGCCCTGCGATGGACTGGCTCTCTGTCCAGGGTGTACCCTGCCTGATTGCCCATTGACCGTGAAAAGGTTGAGAGACCCAACACAGGGCGACGGTGGCACAGGAGTTAAGGGCTCGCCCCGTAATCCAAGTAGTTCTGGCTGCAGAACCACAAAGGTGGAGCTGCACCAGAAGGTGGAGCTGCATCAGTCACCCCGCCCATTCAGTCAGAGTCAGTCCAATTCCTTCCAGTTGTTAGACTTGATAGCATTCTGGAACCAAAGAGGGTGTTATAGCTAGTATCATCTAAAATGCAAGATTGAGGACGGAGTTGAGAGGTTAACTGAACCTCTAAATGTGGATGGTTGTCGCTCAGAGAATGGATGACTGCCACCTGGAGAGTTTTATGTTCAATCCCAGATCCCCCATATCTCTACCCTTAGGACTCCATCAGAAATGATGGAGGTCACCTCAATAGAACCTTTCTGTCAACCAAAGTTTAAAAAAGTGGCTCCAGATCTTGTGAAATGGCCTGAGTGACTGGATCTGAAAGCATCCTCCAGCTATACGAAATGTGTACACAACTGTAATTAGCTCTGTTGACTAGTGGTCAGGTCACCCATGACTCACCTTAATTTACCTGGGCTAAAAAGACCCTAACAGCTGGAAAATTTGCAAAGAGTCTCGGATTCTGTGCAGCCTACAGTCCCAAAAAAGTAAATTATATGGTGGAATGGATGGATAAGTAATTAAGGGTTTAGTTTTATGTGCGAGTGTGTTTGTGACGAAACTCTGTGTGTGACTGACAATGACAGTGAGTGGAACTGGAGGGGGGTCATTCTTCTGTTAATTACTAAGTTAATGACACATTATGCTCCAGTGGACAAGCAATATGGCTGGCTGACACACACATGCACACAGACACTTGCAAACACGCACAGGGATAATAGCAAAGTCTGCTTTGGTGCTTACAGAATGTGGCAGTTTGCAACGCAAAGAGCTTGACAGTGAAACAACAGGCAAACAATGACACACACACACACACACACACACACACACACACGCGCAGCGACTGCAACCACTGACAGGGAACCTCATCAAACTGGCTTTAATGAAGTCACTTCGCCTAAATTGAGGAGAGCAAGAAAGTGGCGATGAGGAGGAGGGGAGGAAAGGAGGACAAGGTCGCTTGGATTGATAACGCTCATTAGCCTAATAAGGTACTTTAATGAAGCTGGCCCTTCTACAATAGAGTGCCACAAAGTCTAAAACCCACACACTCTGCAACGCAAACATCAGGCTTTTTTTATACATTCAGCACAAACAATACTATTCCCACCTCCATCTCCTCTGTAAGATTTTCTTGCACACAGCTCCATGCACCCTTTATGATAAAATAGAATAATCACTACATTCACACATCCAACTGTAAGGATAACACTGACCTCTCCATCTGAAGACTGCAATATGAGGTCTTTTCTACAGGAAGCTGTGAAGTCTCCCACTCCGGCACTGATCTCCACCCCTCTGGGAGCCTCCAGGGTCAAGGTTCGAGTTGGGGACTCCAGCCTGGAGAACCATGAAAAATATTCTTGTCATGCTAGTGAGAGTGGAAACAGCAACAGCATAGGCTGGTACAAAAGTACATCAGAGACAGTACTTTTAGTTGTTTTGTTAGTGGACTTATTTAGTCAGAATGACAAAAAATTGATCATCATTAATTTCAAATTCAGTTAATGTGTTTTGGTTTATTTTTGATTCACTGCAAAGTAAACTTGGGTTGGGAGTTATTTTAGGAAGCAGGGTAATTTATGAGCTTTCTCTTGCAGGGTGGCGATTTGTCAAGACCATGGCAGTTTTTCTGCAATATTGATTCATCTGCTCTGCAGGTGTAGACATGGAGGTATATCTTAGTCGTTGTTTTAAAAGGAAAATCAACAGCCCTTTCTTTGCTTTTGTGAGAGTTTGGTTGCAGGTGGATAATTTGATGAACTGTTCCATTGAATTGTGTCGACATGACCGAAAACTGAGGTGTAATAAGAAATCTTTGTGTTTCTAAAATATTGATATTTCTAATGTTTCATCCATCTGTTCAAAACTTTGTGTCAATGGTTTTTAGCTGAAGATTAAATAACACAGAACTAAATTTTATTCCAAGAAACCCCAACATTTAAAACAAAAGAATATTAAGAAATTCTAATAGCCCTGATTGTGCTTTCAACCACCATTTGAAGGACAGTACCTACTGCACTCCATCCCATGCTGTGTGATAGACGGATAATGGTTTTGTCCGGGGGGACACATCCATTTAGAGTTTGAGACATTTTACTTTGTAGCGATCCCTTCAATTTTCTTTAAAAAAACACCACACACTCCCATCCCTAAAAAGAAAGTCATTTGTACACTTTCAAGCTGCAAAGTGCTCTAGCTATGGTTGAAGCCGCTGCCCTTGAAGTGTGACGGGTCAGCAGCTCGGCCTGTGATTCAAAATGGAAAACAAAGTGAGCTGATTAAACATCCCGGTGGCGTTAGATAAAGCACGGCACGACATTCAAGGACGTGATAGAAAATGAAATTAAATAAAGAGCATGTTTCTGCAAAGCTGACAGAGTTACAGCCTATGAAGTGGGAAGACATTAAACAGAACAATAATATCAAATAACAGAGAACATGAGGGCACTTTAACAGCAAAAAAAACCTAGTGGCCGTGCACTGGGATGAGCACGTAGGCGGAGGAGAGGAGTGTGCTGTGCCATGGCTGGAGCGCATTAGTAATCATCACTCCTGCTTCTTTATATAGAGAAGGAGACGCGAGTCTCTACAATGTGAAAAAGAGTGCCTGAAACGCTGGAGTGAGTGTGTGTAAATTAACCTCTTCACCAATGCATGCTGGAAATAAAACTGTTGAGAAACAAACATTCTGGTGCGTTTTCGTGCGCGTTTGACCTCAATACACTACAAACATCTATAATATTTGTAAAAAAAGGAAGCTTTGTGGGTTTCACCTATTGCTGGTTATTTTTAGAACATAACTCCTGTGATAAACAAGGGACCACTGTGATTTACCAATAAAAAGATGTCTCTCTAAAATTGTCCACTTTTTATTCTAATCCTTACACAGAAACTGCTTTACATATACTGTAATTTGAATCTATTAACTCTAAATGCAGCTCCATTGGGCTTTAAACAGTAAGTTAAGTGACAGCAAAACTGAACTAAAGCAAATCACTAACATCAGGATAATGTCTCTTAATTAAAGAAAATGCAAGAGCAGGGTGGTTTACATGAGAATTAAGCTATTTCACCTCCTCATTCTACTATTTTCTCTTGGATAAATGGTCGTTTTTAGACTAAATCACACACAACGTGCTGTTTGTTCTGCATGAGCATGACTTGAAATGGTCAAAGGAAACTTTCCAGTTTTAATTCTTGAGGTCCCAAAAGCAATTTTGGCCCTGCTTTGCAAATTTCAACATGCATTCAATAAACAGTTTTTGTCGGTCCACATTAGCCTCTGTTAGATAAAGCAGCGTTTTCTTCTTGTCTGAAAGTAAAGGTGTTGTGAGGCGGATTAAAAGTGATGGAAGGTTTGCTTGTGTGCAGGGTTGAGCATCCAAGTGATATAATAAGTGTTTGAAGCAGACACTTCACACTAGCTCAGACTTATTGATCTGTTTTAAAAAAAAACAGTGTACGCCACTGTAGTCAGGGGTTGAGAAGACAAAACCAGAGACGGAAACAGGCAGACAAGCAAACAGATCACCAGACAATTAGATGGCGATATATGATGCAGCTTTGCATATGCGGAGGTGAAAAAGAGAGAGAGAAGTGAGCGGAGGCTGGATGTCTGGATGTGAGAAACTTCTGCTAGTTTGACAACTGAGGCAATTACAGTGAAGTCTCTGCTCAGAAACCGGCTCTGAAAGACAAATACACATGAGCCCTCTCTCTCTGTTTATTTTTACCTGTTTTAACTTACTTCTTTTGTCTTTCAAAAAACTGCCATCAATTATTTTCTCTCCCTCAGTTTTCCTTATTTGAAGCTGTCTACATACAGACACACAGAGTCTGCAACCTGTCAGAGGGAAGACTCACATCTCCTGCATGATGTCTGTTACTAAAAGCAGGTCTGCAGTGTTATCCACCTTGCATCATGCTATTTAAAGATGAAGTCCCATTAGTCATCACACACTGGTGAAATTACATCTCTGCATTTGACCCATCCCATGTAGGGGAGTGGTGAGCTGCAGCGGTGGCTAGGCTCTGGAACTATTTGGTGGTTTATCCTCCCAATCCAACCCCTTACAGCTGAGTGTCAAGCAGGGAGGCGTTGAGTCCCATTTTTAAAGTCTTTGGTATGACTCAACCAGGATTTGAACCCCAATCTCCCAGCCCTAGGGTGGACAGTCAACCACTAGGCCGCTTAGCTGGTAATTTGCCATGGTGAGAAAACACAGTGCAGCAACAGTTAGCTAATCTCATGCTGCTCTCTGATGAACAAACGTATCTTAAATGTTTACTTTTAAAACCATAGACAATTTTCTTAATATATTTAAATCATTTTCTTGAGCCAGTATGTGCAATTCCGGTCCTAGAGGGCTGGTATCCAGCACGTTTTAGTGGTGTCTCTGCTCCAAAACACTAGATTCTGTGGTTGAACCACATGTGCAGCAGCTCATCAGGCTTTGCAGAAGCCTGTCAATCACCTGCTGACTGAAATCAGGTGTGTTAAAACCAAAAGGTGCTGGATACCGTCATTCGAGGCCTGGAATTGAATACCCCTGCTTTACAGGATTGTTGAAAAGTCACTCAGACCCCGCCACCCTCTGTAGCCAGAATATCACACTTGCAACTTCAGAGAGCCAGTCTGTTGGACTTAGTAAAGTGGAGCTGACATGGCAGTGCTGGAGTCTGCTTCCAGCACATTTCCTGCATGTTTTAGATCATGAACCTAGCTGGTTTGTTTGATTTAGTGATGAATCACTCCTGTAGACCCTAATGAAGGCTGAGGAGACATTTCAGCTGTTAGATGAAGGTGTTAAAAAGACGAACGCACAGTGAGGAGACAAGTTTAAATTCCTTTAAGCGGAGTGCTGAGCTGAACTATTTAGAGCTAATTAATTTTAATTTTATTCAAGAAAACCAAAAGTGAATAGAATAGATGTAAAGACAGATATATGGGATTGAGCAAGTAGCAATATTTTTCTGATGAACTGTAATGGTTGTGGGATATTTTTGCTAACTTGCTGTATAAGCTAGGGAAATAATGGATGCATGCATTACGTAGAAGCTAGTTTCTGTTGTAACAATTTAACTTTCTCAGTCTGCTTACATGGATTTAGAATTGAGATAAGTATATTCTTGGGATTTCTAAAAAATTTTTAGCCTATTTTCATTAAAATGGATGGTACTTTTAAGTTGTATATACATTTTGCTCACTATACTACACTTTTTTTTTTACAGAATTGGCCAATTTCCTAACATATCTTTCTATTTCACAAACTTGAAAATTGAAATTTTAATTGCACACACGGTGAGGAACATTGTCGATACATCTAAGGTGACTGAGCTGCAGCATTTAATGTTGAAATCACAAAATTCCCAAACAACAGTCCTCAAAAAATATTGTGTTGGACTATTTAGGGATTGATCAAGCTGATCAGGTGTACCTAAATAATTTTTGTCACTAACATCTGACAGAGAATGTTTTGAATTATTTACCTTTAAAAACTCAGAAAAATTCTTCTAGGATTTACCTGGTACTTTTGAGAGCACGAATACAAAAGTTTAGAATAGAAGACAGGAGTATGACGCATCTTTGGTCAGTAAAAAGCAACAATGTATGAACACTTGCATTAAGGTTCAACACTTTTTATAAAATTCTCTAAAAATGACTGAACATTCCTAAATCTTGCCTTTGTAGGTTTTGTACTTTAACAAATTGATGCTGATCTTTACAGAAACCTGTTAGGACATTTGCCATGACAGAGTATGTGGTCCCTATAGGATGAGCCCTTCTAACATGACAGTGATTATTTCATATTGCACATGGAAAATGATTAAATTAAATCATATATAAAGTGAGTATTGCTTTCAAAGTCTGACAAGTGATGGATGTGAGCATCTTTTCAATTCTAAAAGTTAATTTATGAACCTCTCCATGGTGGAGGGGTTTGAGTGTCTCAATGATCCTAGGAGCTAAGTTGCCTGAGGCTTTATGCCTCTGGTAGGGTCCCCCATGGCAAACAGGTATTAGGTGAGGGATCAGACAAAGAGCAGCCCGAAGACCTCTTATGATGAATTATTTAAATGGAAATTGCGTTCTCTCGCCCAGACGTGGGTCACCGGTGCCCCCCTCTGGAGACAGGCCTAATGATGGGGCACGTTGGCGAGCGCCTGGTGGCCGGACTTTCACCCATGGAGCCCGGCCGGGCACAGCCCAAAGAGGAAACGTGGGTCCCCCTTCCCATGGGCTCACCACTCTTGGGAGGGGCCAAAGGGGTCAGGTGCAGTGTGTGACGGGTGGTAGTCGAGGGCGGGGACCGTGGCGGTCTGATCCTCGTCTACAGAAGCTGGCTCTTGGCACATGGAATGTCATCTCTCTGGTGGGGAAGGAGCCTGTGTTGGTGTGTGAGATTGAGAGGTTCTGACTAGTGTAACATGAGGAAATATGGGTTTTCTGTGCCAAAGGTTTCGTTTGACTCGGCTGGGTCAAGAGCTGGGTCACCAGCAACTTTCACCCACAGATTAAGACCTAAACGCCAGCAAGTCTGCAAGAGTCTGCGGCAAACCATAACATCTGAACACCTGCAGTGCCAGAAGATGGAGTTCTCATGGAATGTAGTCATAACAAGGTCTTAAACTTCCTTTCCTTTATTTTAAGTTGTTAAATAATCATTTGATCACTTTGCTCATTATAAATGTGTTTTAATCAAATGAATGATTAATATGCTTTGGGTAATCATAATAACTAATGAATCAATGCTTAATTAAACAATGTTTGAGGATGTTTGGTAACGACCTTCACACACACAAACACTCACTCAAACACTCACACACACACAAACTCTCACAGTAAACTCCAAAACACATTTGCGCTGACGCACACGTTTGCTTTGAGAAGAGAAAGGCTTTTGGTAAGTTTTCAGTTCATGATTCAGTTCGTGTTTGACAACCAAAGAGGGAGGACTTGTGAACAACGCCAACGGGGAACGGGGCTGCGGCTCCTTTCTCCCCCCTCACGCTATTTCTGCCAAGCCAGACAGGAATAGCTGAATTACAACCGCTAACGCAGACTCGTCTCGAGTCTTTGATTTTCTGAGTGAATTAAACTTAAGAAAGCGCATCTGCAAACGCTTCATCATCACGTGTACCGAGGTCATCTCTGGACCGGATCGGCGGACATCTTCGTCTTCTCTGCCAGCCGAGGTGCCTGGATGAAACATCGTCCTTTGACGTTCCGGATCTGAACGAGCAGTGCGCTACCAACACTATCTATAGTGGGGACAGTGTGCTGCTGATCTCTACTCAGGACGTTGTGGATTGGTGGGCAGAATACTTTGAAGACCTCCTCAATCCCACCAACACGTCTTCCAGTGAGGAAGCAGAGTCTGGGGTTGGCCTCTCAAATCTCTGGTGCTGAGGTCACTGAGGTGGTTAAAAAGCTCCTCTGTGGCAAGGCTCCAGGGGTGGATGAGATCCGCCCGGAGTTCCTTAAGGCTCTGGATGTTGTGGGGCTGCGTTGGTTGACATGGCTCATCAATATCACATGGACATCGGGGGCAGTCCCACTGGACTAGCAGACCGGGTGGTGGTTCCCTTATTTAAAAAGGGGTCAGCAGGGTGTGGTCCAACTACAGGGAGATCACACTCCTGAGCCTTCCTGGTAAGGTCTATTCAGGGGTTCTGGAGAGGAGGGTCCGTCGGATTGTTGAAACTCAGATTCAGGAGGAGCAATGTGGTCTTCGTCCTGGCCGTGGAATACTGGACCAGCTCTATACCCTTAAGGGGATCTTGGAGGGTGCGTGGGAATTTGCCCAACCAGTCTACATGTGTTTTTTGGATTTGGAGAAGGAATTTGACCGCATCCCTCGGGGGGGCCCTGTGGGGGGTACTCCGGGAGTATGGGGTACCAGGCCCTCTGATACGGGCTGTTAGGTGCCAGTATGACCGGTGTCAGAGCTTGGTCCGCATTGCCGGCAGAAAGTCAGGCTCGTTCCCAGTGAGATTGGACTACGCCAACGCTGCCCTTTGTCACCGATTTTGTTCATAACCTTTATGGAAAGGATTTCTAGGCACAGCCGAGATGTGGAGGGCATCTGTTTTGGTGGCCTGAGGATCAGGTCTCTGCTTTTTGCAGATGATGTGGTCCTGTTGGCTTCATCAGAACATGATCTTCAACTTTCGCTGGAGCGGTTTGCAGCCGAGTGTGAAGCAGCTGGGATGAGAATCAGCTCCTCTAAATCTGAGACCATGGTCTTGATTCAGAAAAGGGTAAAATGCCTTCTCCTGGTCAGGGATGAGGTCCTGCCCCAAGTGGAGGAGTTTAAGTATCTTGGGGTCTTGATCACGAGTGAGGGAAAACTGGAGCGTGAGATCGATAGGCAGATTGGTGCTGCATCTGCAGTGATGCAGGCATTGTACTGGTCTGTCATGGTGAAGAGAGAGCTGAGTCAGAAGGAGAACCTCTCGATTTACCGGTCGATCTACGTTCCTACCCTCACCTATGGTCATGAGCAGGAGGAGACTTAAAGGTAGACCCAGGACACGGTGGAGGGACTATGTCTCTCACCTGGCCAGGGAACGCCTTGGGATTACCCCGGAGGAGCTGGCCCAAGTGGCTGGGGAGAAAGAAGTCTGGGCCTCTCGCCTTAGGCTACTGCCCCCGCGACCCGACTCCGGATAAGCGGATGAAAATGGATGGATGGATGGAATTTATGAACCTGAATTGTAAGTTAGAATATATCTCAAAATGTGGCCACTATGATGTTTTTAAAGCTTACCTAAAATCAACAGTATACTTTGCTGTAGCATACAAAGTGTGTGCTTGGCAAGGCAACATAGTCTAAAAAAGATACAGATTTTATTTTACTACCACACACTGCCTGGTCATTAGATCCTGCAGGGGGGGGAAGAGGTAATTTTGATCTATATAAATGAATGTTCTGTCGTCTCTTACTTCTACAAACACATGGTTTTGACCTAAAGACATGCACGCACGTACACACACACACACACACACACACACACACACACACACACACACACACACACACTAGCACATAAAGTTTCTAGTCAGGCTCTTGCAAGGTTGTGTTTTTTCACAGTGCAGACAGCGGCAGTTTGCAGCTAAGCTGTTATCTTTTCAATTCATTATTATTAGAGAAAACTGTCTCCCTTCCCTCTCTGACTCCATTCTTACATCAATCCCCCCTCCCAGTACAAACACACGCACACTCACATACACACTCACACACCCTCCTTTTATGCCAATAATCCCCAACTCTCTTCTCTCGCTCATAGATCCATTTTGACCTTCAGTTGCGACAAGGCCATTTCATACGGCGTCCATATTTGTCCACCCTGACAAGATAAGCAGGACGGGAATACATCAACATGAAATGGTTTTTTATCTTAATACATTTCAGTTAAAACACAGAGAGAGAGAGAGAGAGAGAGAGAGAGAGAGAGAGAGAGAGAGAGAGAGAGAGAGAGAGAGAGAGAGAGAGAGGAGAGAGAGAGAGAGAGGGAGAGAGAGAGAGGGAGAGAGAGAGAGGGAGAGCATCAAAATCTCCCGTGTTAAATTAACTCTAGAAAGTGAATGTGTGTTCAATCTTTGAGTGTTAAATTAATTCTGTCCGAGAATGATTCTTTTTAAATGTTTCACACTTGTGGCGCTACTTTTAGCCACATATTGGCTGCTCGAGACTGGCTGGAGACGACATAGTCTCACACTCCAGTTTTACCTTTTTTCAGATTTGTTCTGCAGTCAAGTTCACAAATTTGTCAAATTTGTATAACACTCAAGAGAGTGGACACAAATAGACACCCACTAGTGAAAACACTAGTGAATGTGCTGTTAAAGGGAGAGGGAGGAGACATTTCAGTAACTTGTACACATAAGAAACAACGATATATTTCTGGTTTCTTTCTTCTTTTTTGAAATTTCTCTTGAGAACCTTGATTTTTAAACTTCTAACCACATTTATTCACATGACCAACAACATGCTGGCTAAATGCCAGTGATCTGTGAGGTTTACTGTACTTTTGATGCAGAGCTGACAGTTGTTGGAGAATTCTTTCAAGTTTGGGGTTTTTCTTGTGTGATTTATATTTCCAGGATGACTTGCTTGACATTCATCCTGCCCTTTCCTTCTTCAGTCCCGCTGAAGGCCACACCACCATATCACTATCCTGCCATTTAGGATGCCAACTTTTAACCTTTTCCCGCTAAATGATTAATCTCTGCCTCGGTGCCCCATTGTCCAACCCAGGCCCAGGAAAACTTGAAATAACTTTAAAAATACTTAAAAGTGCTCCTGATTGATGCACTGACGTAAGTCTCAAGAAAAGAAAAGTGATATTTAAGACTGTTTAGAAGTTGAAATGAGACAGAATGCAGAAAGTGGCATTTCTAAGGTGCTAAAAACTTAGAGCTGTCTTAAAAAATGTAAAAAATAAAGCTTGTGTGCACTGATATCAGTAAGTGTTTCCACTCTAATAAAACACAGACACTTTGCTGCTGGGAAGAATTCAGTTATGCATTAAGATAATACCAACCGTAATCTTGAAGAAGCAATTTGTTGCTGCCCATCAGTCCTAACAAGTGGAGGTATTATACTTTCAAACCCCACTGGAGTCTATCATTTTAAAATGAGACTATTCACAACTGGAAAATGTTTGCCAATTTTCCCAGGAGTGGACAACAGAACAAGTGCCTTCAAAGCCAGATATCTGTTCACAGAAATTTAAGGAAGATCAATACAACAAGAGCTAGTATGCTGTACAGGTCAGAATGTACCAGCCTCTGGTAGGAAGGCCGATGATGTTGTTTGTGAAAGTTCAGTTAGAAAAAAGATTCACCTCCTGCAGTGTGTTCTTCACATGTCTCAGGTCTCTGCAAAGCTGCGTCTGAACAAATGGTGAATTTTAGAATCCTCTGTAAAGATAAGGTCATAGTGGAACATCACCTCCTGCGACAATTTTTTAAAAATAAGCTACAATAAAATGGCTTGCTGTCCGGCGCAGACAAGGAAGTGTGCAACTGTCTTCATGGGATTGAGTGGGTGTGGTTGGCTTTCAGCATATGAGGAAGTGTGAAGCTAATCTCTAGCTGAGCCACTGGAAGGGAGAGGAAGGGCCCAGGCAGGAAGTCTGAGATGGCCTACAGGGCTGTCAATTGACAGCATTTCACTGTCTCACTACTGTTGCAGTCAATGTTAGTTCAGAGTTTGTTGGCCCTCTGGTGACCCCTGGTTGCTTGGGGGCCCCAAGCAAATGCCTGCCCTGCCTATTGGCCTGCTGCGCCTCTGGATAGAGGTCTAGGCTTGTTTTGAACTCACTGAAAGCTGAGAGCAGCTGTGAAAACTAGACCATCAGCAAATGTTCACCAGAAGGGTTGAAATAGAAAATAAACACGATATCATGGTAATAATGAACAAGCTAAATTTTAATTTAAAGAGTAACTAAACCTCAAAATAACTTTTTTGTTTCAGACTTCAGACAAACTGCATAATTGGGTCTTTACAAATGCAATCTTTCTGTTTCCGTGCATTTTTTTTTGACATTTTTGTGTAAACTTGATTAAATCTAGAATCTACGTCTAAAAACGTCTTAGTGGTGCCCCCTGTGGCAGAACAGCGGCAACTGCATTTTAAACTTGTGATTGACACGGGCTGGTACAATTCCATGTCATCGGCACAGTCTCCTCCCACTCCCCCTCCCTCCCAGGATGGAAATTCCCCACACTTGGCCATGCAACTCTGTGACTCCTGGCAACCCCCACTTTCATAGCATTTTTTAAATCTTGACTAGGGGTGTAGTTATATTTTTTGATGGTGTGCAGTCCCTCTTTAAATTGAAATAAAACACATGAAAAATATGCTTGAAAACCTCATTTATAGACGGAATGTAGGTTAGAATTAAGCTTCGTGAGGTCGAACTGAAGATGATTTCTCCATGCTATTTATACTAAATATGCAGGTTTGGTTTCAGAGAATTGATTTGTCTCTGATGGGGACTCTGAGCATCAAGCCTCCAGTATCCCAACTGTATTTCTCAGGCTGTTAAAATTAGACTCAGGGTGAAACCTTCATTCACTGTGAGGAGCTTTCGAGTTTTGATGTTAGTGACCTCTATGTCCTCCTTTTCTCCTGGGGGAGCAGCAAGATGTGGGATTCTTTGTTTGTCAACCTCCAGTACAACAATTATGGACAGTTCCTTGTTTTTCTGAGAGGTTCTTTCTCCATCCCATCTTTCTGTTTCTCTGGAAGTTGGCTTCTGTCAGCGTAATCTTCAGCTTGGCTTCCTGTCTTCTTGACAGTGGGGGACCTGCTGCCTGTGGCTTGAAGTATTCATCTAACAGTCAACAATATCTAGGATGACTGCTCCTATGATGTACAACAACATGCTGGACCTGTGATGGTCACAGCAGGGACAGTTTTCAGCACTGCTTTCAAGCCTTCTAGGAGATTTCAGACAGTATTTTCTGACTTAGTTTTTGTTAGGGTCAAGGAAACTCTTAGAGTCCAGCTTGTCCAACTTCCATCTCAAGTTAGGAGTCTTTGTTTTAAGGTTATTCAGGATTAACTGGACTTGTGTGGTGTGGATACTGATGGATCCATCCGGATCTATGTTTTTGGTTCTCCCTTATGCCACAGCATTTATGTTATGTCTCATAAGTAAGCTAACAAAACACTGTTCCTACATCATCTGCATTTAAAAAAGGAGCCATGCAAAGAGCAGGTTGTGTTCTACATAAAATCCAAATAATTTTTTTAATTTAATAGTCTTCATTTTGTGGTATGATCTTAATATATTTTGTTAATGTATGATCTTCCTCAAATGAGTGTAGGCCAATTATGACTCTAGTTTTAGTTCTTTGCTTCACCTCCAAAGAAATGACATTACCATGATGCCAACAATTAGCAAACGTCCTGGTTTCTTCTTGTGTTTTTTAGTGACGATTGGCAAACTGAAATAGCTAACTGCAAGTCTTTTACTAGCTACCAGCACAGAACATAGCTACCACCCATGGGCTCGACACACGGGAGGCGGCATCGCCTCTCCTCCATTCATTTTCAATGAGACATGCGTGACAAAGCGACAATCGCGGGTCTCCCTCCTACCAAGCGAAACGCGAAAAACGTGCGTGTCAAATTTTGCGCTCGTGCACGTGTCGTGCACAGGCGACCCAGCGACGCAATCCCAGAAAGAAAATTGAAACATTTTCAACTTTTCATCGCTGTCGCTCGGACGAGGACCAATCAACGGAGGTTTCATTCACTGACCAATGAGCGGACAGGATGCTCCGTACACCTCCGAGCAAACATGGAGGAGAAGTTGATTATTATTATGTTTTATATAGTAAAATCAGAAGTAAGATTTCACATAACTCTAGCAGCAACTTGTGAAAAATCATATCTACCACTTTATTAACTCTGAACCGCTTAAATAACCTTAATTCCCTCCAACGTGACACAGCCAAGCAAAACAACGGAAGTTTCAATTTCGCCATGGAACAGAACGCGTAGACGGCTTTGCCGCTGCCGCGGGTCGCCTCTCGTGTGTCAGGTAAGAAAAGCGATAGCGACGAATTTCGCTGATTGCGGTCGTTTGTCGCCTCCCATGTGTCGAGCCCATTAATCAGGTAAAGAGCGCCCCCAGGACACCTACCTGCTCCACAAAACTGTTAAGTGCTGTTTCTAGTCAGCAGAGGGATACAGAGTGCTGTCCCGTGTGAAGTTGGTAAAGTTCTTACCTATACAATCAGCGAATCCCACATTTAAAGGAAATGGTTAAAGTGTAAAAAACTGCATAGTGTCTCTTTACTAAGTTCAAATAGTCAACATTTTTATCAGAGTTAAGTTTCAGAATGAAAAAAACCCCATTAGTGTAATTTTGCTCAGAAGTCATCGTCATTCTCATAGAAGTGACCATATTTTAAGTTGACTTCATTGTGAAAAACTATTTTGTGGAAATGTAGGATATTCATGTGTACAGTCATCACATAATTGACTTTACACCATCATTCTGGTTTCCAAGGCACCAATTAAAAATAAAGCTTGCATTTGAGGAGAGAGCAATCAGTGACACGTCTTTGTCTTTCCAGTCAGTCAAATTAAGTCTGTCAATTTATTTCAATGGTGAAGGAGGTTTGCCCTCAGGGCTTTCTGCTGGAGGTGTCAGTGGGCCGGTGAAGGAGTAAGAAGAGGGAGAAAGGCCAATGGTTTAAATCTCAGGATTTTCACACAGAAGACCAGGTTAGTTCATTATTTCTGGAGTTAGTTCATTAATATTTGATCTATTCTGCTGTCATCAGTTTCACTTCTTCACAGAGGTGTTCTTCACATGCTGCTTTGATTAGGTTTGGAAGAAATACATTGTTTGAATAAATTTATGGTATAAATGATCACATTCAAGGTCTTTATGTGAGAAAAACTTTCTAGTTGAAAAACGTTATACTTTTTTAAATGTATATTTTTTTTCCTCATGTGACAGTGTGACAGTGTGTATTATCCCTGGCGACAGGGGGCAGTGCATACCTAAATCATTGCAAGCAAGCATTATTTTTGTGTTCAAGTAAGACCTTACCAACAGATAGCTATTAGGGTCAAAAATCCCTGGGAGAGCAAGAACATCAGACTCCCTTTCATCACTGGCAATGAGTGAAGAGATAAATGTGTAAAACAAAATGTTTATTATAGGTGAAAGTTTTGTAACCATTTGTTACTAATAATTAAATATGTTTTGTCCTCACAGGCTTCTGTAAAAGGAAACATGGCATCCAATATGGCGTCGTCCAGAAACTTAAGCATGGGGCACACCGGAGGCGGACCAGCCGTGCAGCGTCGCGCTTGCGCATGGCAAAAACCCAACTGCCGGCACAAACCCAGCTGCAGTTTTGATAACTTTAAAGTACTAGTGATCTTAAAAAAGGCAAATAAATAGCGTACTTGCTCATTTTTAATGAATTTGAGTCTCCCAAAACACGACAACAAGTCTGATCACATATAAACAATAGTCACTTCCATACACTTCCTGCTTGCTGTTCTCAAGTCTTGCGTGATGTTGTGACTATCGTGCAATTTTCCAAGAAGCACTCAGCGGCGTGTCCTGTGTGACCACTTGACTACTCAAAATCTCGGGCGCGGTACGATCCAATGCGTCTTCCTCTGATGTGCCCCAGGCTTTAGACCCACACCCAAGTATTTTAGATTAGATTTTTTCGATCATATGTTATGACACTGCCAATATTTGTCAAAACTGGGCATCTTTTAATTCATTTACAACAATATTTCGATGGATATTTCCAGAGATTAATGGTAAAAACTATACATTGTCACTTAATGCCTCTTTAAAATGCTCTCAGACTTTGTTGGAAATCTTGAATTCATCATTTTAAGCTTCTGTCCTGTTCACCTACTTTACTCAATAAAGTTCGAGTTTCCATATATCTATTATTTCATCTGACCAAGTGTTGCAATCAGCTTTTGGTTTTGAAACAAGTCATTTTAAGCAAAAATTTGAGTTGTTCTCAAATTTTCCAAAGCTCCCGAGGACCTATTTGCTGTGAAGTGTAGCTGAGAAAATGACTAAAGGCAGAGCGCAGAGGCAGAAAAAATGTCAAGCAATTTCATGCTTTTGTGCTTTTGATGGAGAGCCAAGCTGATAATGTATGCGGTACTAAAATACTAGTTTCACTATCCTGCAACTTTAACCATTCAAGCTACTGTTCATTAGCTTTTCTTTTTAAGAATGTTGAAATGGAGACAGGATTTTACAAAAAAAATACCCTGATCTGAACAAACGGAAGAGTGGTAAGGAGACCACCATTAATTGGTAATTAAAGGCCATTCAAGCTATCAAATGACTGTATTCCAGCCACTCTTTCACTTCTGTCATAATTGCTTTTCATGCTCTGAAGACAAATCATATCTTAATTTCATCAAGTTCCAGTATTTCAAAATAATTTGCCTTTATGAAGGCCTGACTTTTTTTTTTTTTTTGACACCAGCTTTCATTCCCCGCCATGTTGAAAACTTCCCATTTTGGTCTTTTCTGTTTCAGATCTACGTCACACTGTCACTTAACATTCACGGACTCACCCATCTTGACTCACGACGGGGAAGGCTGTTGTTGGTTTAGTGTCCAGGAAACAGCAGAGAACGTCTCAACTAGTAGATGCTAACCATTAGCAATAGCAACTCCACCACATGGCAGAACTCCTCCAGACCTTTGTTATTAGTGGGGTCAAAACATTTATCTTGCAACACAAGCAGAGTCAGTGGTAGAGTTGTGTTGCTGTTGGCTAATCAGAGGCAGGAAGTCCAACTATCAGGAAGTAAGACTCAAATCCTGCCGTGTACTGCCACTTTCTCCGGTATGAGCTCTTCATCATCAAAAAAGATGCACATTAGGAATGGATGCAAAGGCATTCATTCTTACTACTGCAAATGTATTGAAACTATGAGTAAAGGTGACCTTTGGAAAGGTAGCAACTGGATGATTGTCCTGATATTATTGAGCAGAGAAGCTGTCACACCAGTGGTGTTCTGTTGCAAAGTGATCGGAGAACCCAGAGAAAAGCTAAAGGGTGGTGGTCTGGTTTCGAACCGAGCTGTGTTATTGGCCCAGGTTTTTAGACAAATACAAGAAAACACTTTTTGCTTTTTTTTAATCGCCACAATATATTTATAGCTATAGTATGTTAGAATGTCGTTAAGAGGCATGACAAATGATTTAAGCTAGCTTGTTTTTTATTCTTGCTTGTTTTTCAGATTTCTCATTGTAGCTTTAATTACATTTTTGTTAAAAAAAAAAAAGGGGTGAAAAGTTTTACCAAAATATGCTTCATCCTCTCCCTCTAATGGATGGAAGGAGAAGGTTGCGAAAAGTAAAATGCAAAAAGTCAACACAAAGAAGACTGTTTGGAAAGGTGGGACCCAGATGCTTTTTCCAAGATGACAGTCATGAGATCAACACTTGTGTTTCTTTTCATTTCTTTGCCTCATTGCCTGCCCTCCTACAGTCATCCCATCAGTGTTTCTCTCATCCCTCCTCATTGTGTCTTACCTCCTGAGTGGATTCTCGCTGCACTCGCTCTTTTACTAGACACACACAGAGAGGTACAGGTGGAAAATTACAACACTGTACCATTTCAGTTGATCATTTGTGGTTGTTTTCAGCATATTCATGAGAAAAATCCCCCAAATGTTTTTTTTGGTATTAGTGAAAATTTGGAAGTTCTGACATTTATACACAGTCGAACCGTGTAATCAAAGGATTACAAAAATTGTAAGTGACTGCATTTATTTGTTATATCCGTTCAGTGTTTTCTGTCCGATTTCTTTTTTTTTTTTTTTTTGTGATTCTTCATTATACACAAAGCAAAAAGTGTTTGATAAACGGGAATGACGCCACCAACATCAACGTTTGCTCTGGTGGCGGTGGACACTGAAACTTGTAATATTTTTCTTTTGTATTTCTTTTGACTGTTTTAACAGTTGCTCTTCCCTCAAGACCTCTTAATTAGTGGCCTTCTTCTAATTAAAGGCCTTCTCAGTGTCCTAGTGGTATTAGTGTCCCCCCTGGGACATGGAGATCAGGGTTCAAATTATGGTCGGGTCATACCAAAGACTTTAAAAGGGGACCCATTGCCTCCCCTACCAAATAGTTCCTGAGTACAGCCACTGCTGTGGCTCATGGCTCCCCACGGGGATCAATGACCGGCTCTTGGAGGGTGCAGACGCTTTCTTCTCCTCCATATCTTATCCTCAAGGCCTATGTCTGTCTGTGTGTGCTGGTGCACGGCTGCTTCTGCATTTCTTCTGGAACAACGCGGTTGATCAAATTTTTTCAACGATGAGAACGGGAGAAGGGTCTCCCGGATGCCCCTCTGGGACAGACCCGCTGTCTGTGGAGGACTCTGAAGACGTGTGGATATTCGTGGTGTTGGTGTCAGGTTTCCTGCTGATCAGCAATGGAGGCTACCTGGCTTACCGGAAAATTAACTAGCTGTCGAGGAATATTGGCCGGATCCCGGAGCTCAGAGATAGATTGCACCGCGCTGTGAATTCACAGACTCACATAATTGTCGAGATGAATCGTAAGCTTGGGAGTTTGGCCGAGATTCATGCATTGGCACAAAGATGGATGCCATCAAGGATAGAGTGGACGAATCAGCATGGATTGAGATAGTTTAATGTCCATTGTTGGGATTTTGAGAGGTTGAGGACCAACAAACTGTAAGACAGAGAGGAAATTATCTCTGTCTGACCCAAAACAATTTCTAATCGGAATATGGCATCCTTGAGCCTGCAAGGCTTCAACGAAAACTCCCCCCTCAGAAGATATGTGGAATGTGCCGTCGCTATGGCAACTCAACTCTGTCTCCTATCCCAGCCTGGGCGGGACTGCGGGAAGGCCGCTGAAACGTTCCAGGGTCACTGCAACCCTCCAAACCTCAATGCTCCTCCCCCTATCCACACTGAGGTGACATGTGCTGCTTCTATCGTGGCTGCAGGAACTGAAGTGGGGATAGTCCCAACCCACCGCCCCTCCTAGTGGACACTTGTGTTGTGTAATGTCTGAAGTCTGTTGCATATATGTTTGAGGTGTTTTTTTGCAGGGCAAAGCTGCCCTCCCTATGGAGGGTAGCTCTGAAGTACCTTTTTTCCCCTCCACCTGAACCAACCCTCATTTAACCCTCTGATCTCTATTAAGGAAGCGCGACTCAGGGTTGCGAATGACCACAGTCACCAATTCTTGTCATGTGTCTTTCCCATGTATGTCTGATCTCTGAATTGTGTGTACTGATTTGTGTGCGATTTGATTTGATTTGATTTGATGACATACAAATATCTAATTTCACCAGTGTGTGATGATGACTAATGAGACTTTAACTTTAAATAGAGCAGCAGTGTCCAACCCCTGCTCCTTGTAGGCCACCGTGTTTTAGTTGTTTCTCAGCTCCAACACATCTGCCTCAATAGCCCAATTACCTTCTTGTTACATGGGGTGACGGTGGCACAGGAGTTAGGTGCTCGCCCTATAATCAGAAGGTTGCAGGTTCGAGCCCCCCGCAGTTTGTCGCTGTCATTGTGTCCTTGGGCTAGACACTTAACTCCCCTTGCCTGGTGGTGGTGGTGGTCGGAGGACCCTGGGGCGCCTCTGTCAGTGTGCCACAGGGCAGCTGTGGCTACATCGTAGCTCATCCCCACCAGCGTATGAATGTGTGTGTGAATGGGTGAATGACTGATTGTGCTGTAAAGCACCTTGGGGGGTTCCAGGACACTAAAAGGCGCTATATCAAATACAGACCTGTTCAGTAGGTCATTGAGTGCTCCAGAAGCCTGTAAATGCATTAAAAGTAGGTGGCTCGGACGTATGTATGAGGATGGAGGATCATCACTGATTTGGAGGATTTATTTATTCAGCTTTTGTTGGGTTACTAAGAAAGTCTTTAAACATTAAAAAATAAAAATCAGTATTTCAAGTGTTAAGCTGCTTGTTGTTATGGTGTTTTTGAAGTATGAGACTGTAAAATTAAAAGAAGCATGAATTATTTTACATTAAATTAAAGCATAAAAAACAGCTATTCGTGCACCAGGATGACAATGATCCAAACTTTTTAGGTCAAGCACATTATTGTCCATAAAACCGCCATGAAAACTTTGCCTCTCCCTAAGAGAGCAGTAGAAGGGCTTAATCATTACTGAGAGGCTTAGTACTACAGTTTATTAGCAATAACAAGTTCTGCAAACTATTCACATTTTGTGGCTAACTTGCCTCTCGAGGATAATTGAGTGCCAAGGCAAATCTTTGTCTGAGTTTTTTTAGTGTATTTTTGTGGTTAATTTGTTTAAACTTTCATGTTGTGAATTATCAGCACAAATCAGAATTAAATTTGAATGACACAATGCAGCTGTTTGTTATTTTGTTTGAACACAGAGTGGGTTCATAATGCAATTACATCTGCTGCTGCCTCTGTGTATTTATGTCTGAGAGCTTTTAGTTTTTACTTTCATTATTGTGTTATTTATCTGCTGCTGTACTGCTTTCTGGCCAAAACCTTGTTCAAGGCCTCTCTGTAATAGTCTTCATCTGGAGCTGAGCATTTGCGTCTGCCCCCAAATCTGATACTAACAACTATTTATCTTGACCATCAGCACACACACATTCACACACGTTTGTCTTGTTATACTTGTGAGGACCATTCATTGACCTCCATTCATTTTAAAGACTGTGTTATGCCTAACCCTAACCAGTACTAGTCTATTCATAACATTAGCACTAGCTAAAAGTTCATTCAAACCATCCATCCACTTTCAGCCGATTACTCGGGGTTGGGTCACGCGGGCAGTTGCCTAACCAGGGAAGCACAGACTTCCCTATCCCCAGCTACTTGGACCAGCTCCTCTGGGAGAATCCTAAGGCATTCCCTGACCTGCTGTGAGACACGTAGTCTCTCCAGTGGTAGGGATGCACCGATGGATCGGCATTTGATCGTAATCGGCCGATAGCGCCCCTATCGGTTTTGATCGGAATTTTCAAAATAGATCAAAGCAAACCGATCAGGTAGGGTTGTCACGGTAACCAGTGTAGCGGTAAACCCCGGTAAAAAAAAAAAAAGTTGACAATAATAATAACAGTCTTGTTTTTAAAAAAACTATTATTATCTCGATGGGTTTACCGTGGCTGCGGTGTAGGCGCGGTGACCCTTACCAGCCACCGTATCATCGGCTGAAGTTGCCGGCGGCACAGACGCACGCTTTGTTTACAACAAAACTTTCTTGAAGCTAAAGCTGAAATAATGGTCAAAGGAGGAGACCGCAGCGCTCAGGAGGACATTTATTATCCCTCAAAGAAGACCAAGTCGGAAGTACGGGCATATTTTAGATATTTGAAGAATGCCGAGGGAGTTTATAGAAGACGGACGGCTATCCTGTTTGCAGCACGAGCAGAAAAAGTGTGTGTGAAAGGCAGCAACGCTTCAAATCTCATGACACATCTGCGTGACCATCACCCACAACTCTACAGTCAACGCAAGGCAAGCTAACGTTAGCGTTTTAGCTAAAATGCGTGATCCGAGGATTTGGGTTGAGGGAGAATGCAACGAGTCGCTATATAAAGCAGCCACAGTGCCGCTACCTGCATATAAACCGTGTCGCGGACACCCCCATGTTGAAATGAGACTATGCATTACGGGGCTCCCAGGGGCAGATAATAGTTGGTCTCTCTCCGAGAATAATTATGAATTTAACAATGATTACTGCCTGATGACATTTTCCCACATCTGCAAAGCTCACTGGAAGGACACAAACCGAGGACCATATTTTCCTGTTATAGGGTTTATTGCTCAAGTAAGGGTAAAAAAAAGTATCTGATTAGAAGACTACTTGAGTACTGAGTATCATCTGATCCAAGATTTTTAAAATGATGACATCAAACAGACATAAAATAAGAAGTTATGGGCAAATATTGGTATTTTAAAGACTAAAGGGAAAAAATGTAAACAAATAAACAACATAATTACAAAATAACACATTTTAGGCAAAATTTAGACACAAACTGAGGACAATATTTCCTGACATACAGGGTTTATTTAATTGTGTGAAAATGTAGCACGTTTAAAAAAAATACCGCGATAATACCGAAAACCGTGGTAATTTTGGTCACAATAACCGTGAGGTTAAATTTTCACACCGTGACAACCCTAATACAGACCATTTTAGATTATGTTACATTTCCTTTATTCCCAGATTATGTAGTTTGTAGCACTCATTATAATGTTGTAGAAAATTTCTGGCCAATCCACGTGATCGGTATCGGTGATCGGTATCGGTGATCAGCATTCTTTGATATCGGTATCGGTGATCGGCAGCAAAAAACCTGATCGGTGCATCCCTATCCAGTGGGTCTTCCTTTAGGCCTTCTCCCGGTTGGACGTGCCAGGAAAACCTCACCAGGCAGGTGTCCAGAAGGCATCTTAACCAGATGCCTGAGCAACCTCATCTGGCTCCTCTCGATGTGAAGGAGCAGTGGGACTACTCCGAATCCCCTCCTGGATGACCAAGCTTTTCACCCTATCTTTAAGGGAGAGCCCAGCCACCCTGCAGAGAAAACTCTTTTCAGCTGCCTGTACCTGCAATCTCATTCTTTCGGTCACTACCAAAAGCTTCTGACCATAGGTAGGAACGTAGATCAACCGGTAAATCGAGAGCTTTGCCTTCTGGCTCAGCTCGCTCTTCACCACGACAGTTCGGTACAACGCCCACATCACTGCAGATGCAGCACCAATCCACCTGTTGATTTCATGCTCCATCTTTCCCTCACTTGTGAACAAGACCCCAAAAATACTTAAACCCCTCCACTTGGGGCAGGACCTGATCTCTGACCCGGAGAAGGCATTCTACCCTTTTCTGACTCAAGACCATGGTCTCGGATTTAGAGAAGCAGATTCTCATCCCAGCTGCTTCACACTCGGCTGCGAACCGCTCCAATGAGAGACGGAGATCGCGCTCTGAAGGAAATTCAAACCATGCCTCCAAAACCAGGTATTGGGTATTTTTCATTGTTGGGACCAGCCAAATGACCTCACTATATTAAAATGTCCCCAAGTTGCACGTTAAATGTGAAAAAATATCCCCAAAATTATGTACACAGGCATGCACACACACACATATTCAAATTCACACCAGATGTATGGCAATTTGGCAAAACTGTTGAATATTTTCTTGTCTTTTGCTTAGACATATGCCACCCATACACACACCTCCCACAAGATGTGTAGAACAGCAGCTAATCATAAACAGCAGCTGATAAACAACAATCAGCACAGAAAAACAATGACAGAACATCATTATGCAGTTCTCAGAGGCAAACAAAGACCAAGCATCTGACACTCTGTTGTAGATCACTAATAATTTTTAGAAAGCATTAGGCACTCTAAAAGTCAATTTATTTCTTCTAGTGTAGAGGCCATTTGGAGAGACTGTAGCTCAGACTATTTTCTGTGTGTAGAATTTACAGATGTCCTATGAATGCCTCAAATGAAAACAATGAATAAGAACACAACAATTTACCTGCCAAATGAATACTTTAGGGACAGACAGTTGGACGGACAAACAGGTCAGCCTGTAATTTCCCCTTGTACTTTCTTCCAACATAATGTTAGCAAAGCCCTTGTGCAAGGCAGTGTAATAGGACATTATACCACAAAATAAATATATGGATGAACAGAACATACTTAACCCATTAAATCCCTTGTGAGCATGGCCTCACTGTGGTCAAAAGTATTGACCCATATTCGACATGAGTTGTTTTAGTTATTCGGGGTCTTCCATACTAACTTTGACCCTGGACTGTCAAATCTTCGGACTCAATAAAAAAAATAAAAATTAAAAAAGATTCAATTATATCTTGGAATAATTTCATATAGATATGTATAGTTCCTTATGTGTAGCAACACTATTTATTTGTTTTTGTTAGTTATTTTGGCACTAATAAATCTAGCAATCATCATCATCATTACTTATCAGAACCCTGCATTTCAGTTCTCCAACCAATCAACTAACCAACAGATCAACCAACAGACCAACCAACCAATGTCTTGAGGGGGCCAATAGATTGACACTTTGTTTTAACTTCTGAGGGTGCTCCTACCAAACCAAAATCAAACATACCCCCTGATGACCTCAACAAAGCAATGATGGGGTTGTTATTTTGAATGAAGCAGCTTTTACGCATCCTCAGTACAAACTGTTTCTGGCAGTTTTTTTCTTTTAAAATCATGGCTGAAAGTCTATTTTACCCCAGTAAGAAAATTTTTGTCATACAGGGAAAGTGTAGTATCCTGTCTTTTTGATTGGGTTGCTCAATAGGAGAAATAATCATAGTTTAAGGCTGAGTAGTATGGAAAAAAGATCTTCCATGCAAAGGATGCTTGCCTTTGAACCCCCATCATCTCAGACAGAGGCATTAATAATGACCAAGGGCACCAATTCCAGTAAATGACACACCTCCCCATGTCCATTTTCATAAATAGTCCATGGTGGTACCTAACATGGAGCAAGAAATGTGATCAGTACATTTCCATCAACCCAATTATTGTCACATTAGATTGTTTTACAGACATTTGTGACACTTATTTCCAACATTACAACCTGGCTCTATTTATACAGAGTAACACAGAGAAATGCACACTCAATTTCAGATCCGGTATGGATTGTTCCCATAACCAAGTGTGATCTTTATTTGGCATGCCTTCCCTCACTCCCTTTGTTCTCAATGATTTCCCTGTGTGTCCAGTCAATAAGAGATGAAACAGGGCAGGACTAAGTGTCCTTTTTGTACCAGGGATAAAGGAAAGTGCATCCAAGATTCAATCACAGCACATAAATCTCAAGTTTAGTCCTTTCTGTAAAGTCTCAGAGGGCTTGGCCCACCTTACTTGGTGCCAAAATCCAGCTTTTGAAAAAGGTCAATACATTGAATAAATAGTAATTTTCACAGTAAGATAAAAGGCTTTTAACACATTGGCACTTCAGTTGAAAAGACATACTTGTTAAGCAGCAGTAAATATAGTTTGACCAGAATTTGTTTTAGATTTTTACTAAAAAAAAAAAAGGCACAATCACTTTAAATTCCTGTACTGATACATTTCATGCTGTGATTGTGGCCAGAAAAAATTAGATCAAAATTTTAGTTGTGACCTTGTTCTTTTAAAATCTTGTCTCTATCTTACAACTCAGGGAAACTCGGTGAAAGTCAGATGGATACGTTGTCACTTCTATCAAAGTAAGTAGTAAATGAGTAATAACAGAGGCACATAGAGTGTAGTTTAGTACATGAAGACGGTGTGAATCCTTGAGCTGTTGAAAAACAGAATGGTATTTTTTTTTCTGTTATTTTTTCTGCAAAAGTGCTAGATCTTTCAATGTGAAATCTTTCGATGTAATAATACAGTTCCTAGTCAACTCGGGTTGTTACAAAACTAATTTTGGGTTGAAATTACTGTTGGAATTATTTAGAAAAGTAAACTGGAGACCATAAGAATGAATTTTCTTTAATGTTTGCAATTGAAGGACTGGTAAAAATGTACAGGCTGTGATTTATTTAATGTCGATTTATGCTGAGAACCAGGGCCCACTGATTCCTATGAGTTTTTTCCAAAAGGAATGTTCATAGGAATATTTGGAAGCATAAATTCAGTATAGAGCATTTTCTTAGTTTGTCACAAGATGCGGTTTTGGTGACCACAGAAACCCAGCCTTATGCTACGAAGTCCCCCAAAAAGCTCAAAGATCTCATGTAGCAAAAATAAAACAAGTGGGAGTAGTAAAGACAAAAAATGCTATTAGTTCATTATTTTGTTCTTTCTTTACACAGGTTAGTAAAAAAAAAAAGAAAGTTTTTACCTGACATGTTATGGATAGGATAAAAGAAAGTGACACCACCAACGCTGGTGAACTCTGATGATGACTAGAGGCATTGGACAAAACATGTATTTTTTACTAAATTGTGTAAATAAAGAGTTGAACACAGAATGGATGTACAAAAGATGCTTATAATTCGATTGGTAGAAATCTTTCCATCAAAGGTAAAGCTCTACAAAGAGTCATTTTTATGTCTTTAAAAATGTTTAAAACATATTTGCAGTCACTCAAATCTGTTGAGTTGTATCTGCTCCTGTATTTGAAGACTTGCCGTCTAGCTAGCTTCCCATACTGTTCCCTATCCAACCTAAATAATCAATTGAGATCAAATCCTTTCCCATGGCCTCTGTGTCAAGGTGGGCTTTAGGTTCTTCTTTAGTCTACTTTTACTTCCTCAGCTAGAAGAAAATGTAAATATAAGTGACAGACATAGAAAAGAGGAGCAGAGCACAGATTTCTTCTGATGCCCTAGTCTGACTAAAGGCTGATTCTCCAAAGATACTTGACCTCAGAGGCATAAAGAGTCAAGAGGAGGGCACAGAAAAAGGGTCACAATGACAAAAGAGTGCATAAAAAAATGTATCAACAACATCAATATAAATTTGTGTCATTAGTGTTAGAGATGTGTGAAACAAACATCATTATCTACATTTATACATGCCTCAGAATATTATTTCCAACTTAACAGGAACACGCTAAATAAAACCACTGGAGCTTAACAACTCATGTGTATAAAACATGGTAGCCAGTGTAGATCTCAATCACTTATTTGACTTAGTTTTGTTTTACGTCTTTTCTCTGTTTGCAAAAAAAGGTGGTTTGGAAAAAAATCTATGGATTGTCCTCAACTTATCCAATTAGCTTATAAACATAGTTGTTTGTCCCACAAAGAAGGAGCGGCACTAGAATGTGGAGCTGCACCAGAGTCAGAATTTAATGCAAGAATGCAGCCCAAAAAGGGTTTGGGGGTATTTCTTATGAGGAAATGACAATATAACATGGTGAAAAGTTCCAAAAGTTTGATATGGAAGATTTACTAAAACTGTTAAATCAATGAACCTCTCAACTCCACCTTCAGTCTTGCATTTCAGGTCATATTAGCTATAGCACCCTCTTCAGTTCCGCAATGCTATGGTGCCATTCCATATATGGTTTGAGTCTGACTACTGATCCAACATTGCCCCTTTCTGCGTGCTTCTCAACTAAGGAAGAAGAAGAAGAAGAAGAAGAAGAAGAAGAAGAAGAAGAAGAAGAAGAGATCTTTTCTATAACGACTCTCAAGATAAAAAATCACGAGGCGCTTCACAAAAACAAAAAATGTAAAAATATAAAAAATAATTTAGAAAATGATAAAAAAAAAAAAGGCGAACTGAAGAAAACCTAGGGAGCACTGAAGAAACGTGAGCAACAGTGAAGCAAGCACAGAGAGATCCGTTACTGTCTGTGTGTGTGTTTGGATGGACCGGACGTGGACTGAGCTCCCGGTGCAGAGTTTTGTGAGTTGGGAAGGGCGGGCGCTCTATTTGACTGGCCAATCACAGAGCATGAAGACAGTCAGTTACCCAATGAGGATTTTCCTTCAGCACGATTGCAGAAATTTATGAGTTTTACTCGTTTCATGCTCGTACTCGTCAAAAATGCTTTATCCGTATACTCGTCTGAAACGAGTATCCGGCTCATCCCTACTTGTGTGCCTACCATTAATGTTATAGAAGCTATGAGGAGAACATTTCAGCTATATGCCAGCCACAGGAGCCTTTTTTATGAGGTTTACATGGAGGAAAGCTGGCACAGTCCTCTTTCTGACGGTTTCACAAAAACCGTAAAACTTCCAGGAAAACCGAAGACAGCACTTCGAAGCTTAACAGCATTCAAACAATAAGAAAAAGATAAACAGTAAAACAATAGTTTGAATGTTTAACAGCATTCAAACAATTAACCTTAGTCACAGGCTTGCTGTTTTTCTCCCTTTGGGGTTATTTTTAGTTGTAGTTCAGATTATTTTTATTGTGTCCATGTTTCAAATCTATCAACCTAGGTTTGTTATTAACAACCAAAACCTCCAGTAAATGAAACATATTGCTTACTCTACCCTTGCACACATCTTCTTATGTTACACACTCTTTCACCATTTTTTTAAGATCGGGTTGTAACAGATTTGGAATTGTCTGGTTAGAAAGGTGCCATACAAGTGCATGTCATTTATCATTAATTGTTTTTCATTAAAAAAATATAACAAAAGATAACAGAAAAAAAGAATAAATAAACATAAGTTTATAATGAAACATAACAAGTGTACAAGTGTGGGTCATTTATCATTATGAGTGTAGAAGTGCAGAGAATTCTTTTAGATAAAACATGCTTACTGTACAAACAGATTTTTTTCCTGTATTGCAAAGTAGAACTCCAGATCTGGAGCAGTACTTTATTCTCTAATTTGTCAAGTGATTGCTCACTTGTCCTAAGGATACAGCAGAGTCTATTTCCCAAGCGGAAGTAGAGGCCTTCAGTGAACCTATTAAATCAGTTGATTAGGTTCACTAGAAAGGAAGCAAAATATAGCAAGATGCTTTTTTGATGTGCTTTTGCATACTGCAGATGCTGGGACTCTTAACCCTGCAGTGTCCCAAAAACCTACACACAAGGAAGTATACCCGCTCTTAGACTGAAAACAAAAACATAACATCAGAAGTTTAGACAATTGCGGGAAGAAAGCTCCCGAAAATACAGGATGGAAAACAAAAAAAAGGGTTAAAGGACTTCAAATTTGTGGACTTGGAAAAAAAAAGCACAGCCTGCTCTTCTCTCCTCTTCAAAGGAACAATTGAGGAAGGCCACAAAAATGTGTTGTCCCAAATGCGACAGCAGTGTCTACGAAACTTGGAAGAATTCTCAACAAACACTGTACACTTCAAACTAAACAACATCCTCAGAGTGAAACGGCTTCACCCCGAGGATAAAACGGCTAAATACATGCTCTGTAGCATTTTGTATGCTGTCCACTGCAGCGAGGAGCGCACAGACCTCTATACAAAGGAAACTAAACAACCACTTCACAACATGGTAGAACACAGAAAAAGCAGCTCAAGTCAAGACTCATGCCACCCACCTACATCAGGGCCTTTAGAGGATGGTGATGTACACATCTGGGATGGATGAATGGATTAAAAAAAAAAGCTTTTGATTTACTTCTGTAACTTCTCATTTTCTACCATTAAACCTACAACCTCCATCTACTTACAAACTTTAGGGTCTGTAAATATTCTAGGGCATTTCTTGACTCGTATTCAATGTTTACATCTCATATTTTTAGGTCTCCATTGTTTCCTCTCCTGATAACCTGCAGAACAGATCATTAGTTTTAAATGGATTTCAATCCGCTCATTACATGTCCCATTTACCTTCACAGTATAAAGATTCAACTTTTATAATGAGAGGAAGAGAAAGGAGGCACGGGGGTGGGGTGTGTGTGTGTGGGGGGGGGGGGGGGGGCGCACACAGAATGGCAATGAGAACAAAACAAGCGTGCAAGTAATGAAACATTAATAGATTAATGCCATTAAAGCCAAAATACATTTTCTGATCGAAAATGACACAAAGGTCCAAAAAAAAATTAAATTAAAACAAACAAACTAAAGTCCTATGTTTATAAAGGAAAGCATGCAGAGTCTTGAAGTTATTATTATTATCATATTATTTATTACTAATAATATTATTATTACATCTTTTCCAATGTTTTACAAACAGACCAAATGTTATCACTTTATTGGTTTTCCATTTATTTTTTATTTGATGAAAAATAAGGATGTTTTAGTCTAGTGAACAAGACGAAAATCTGCAAGCATGAGTTTGGTCTAGGAATGCTCCACTGGAACCTCCACGGCCCTCTAGCAGCATTCTGGTAGGCCAATCAGAGAGCTCTATCGGTATTGTGGGCCAATCACAGCACTCTATCAGTATTGTGGGCCAATCACAGAATTCTATTGGTATTGGGGGGGGGGGGGGGGGGCTATCGGGGCATCAATAGCTCAGGTGGTAGAGCGGGTTGCCTCATGATCGAAGGGTCATGAGTGCCATTCCAGCTCCCGCCAGGGGTATCCTGCTGTTGTGTCCTTGGGCAAGACACTTCACCCAACTTGCCTGTGTTAGTGGTGGTCAGAGGGGCGGACGGCGCCAAACGGCAGCCTCGCCTCTGTCAGACCTCCCCAGGGCGGCTGTGGCTACAGGTAGCTTACCATCACTAGCAGTGTGTGAATGTGAGAGTGTGTGAAAGCGTCTTTGGGTGTCTAGAAAAGCACTATATAAGTTCAATGCATTATTATTATTATTATTATTATTATTATTATTATTATTATTATTATTGTGGGCCAATCACAGAGCTCTATCGGTATTGTGGGCCAATCACAGAGAACTATCGGTATTATGGGCCAATCACAGAGCTCTATCGGTATTGTGGGCCAATCACAGAGAACTATCGGTATTGTGGGCCAATCACAGAGCTCTATCGGTATTGTGGGCCAATCACAGAGCTCTATCGGTATAGTGAGACAATCAAAGCGCTATATCAGTATTGTAGGCCAATCGAGGTGCTCTATTGGTTTGGTAGGCGGGATAATGCGATGAAGTGGAACAAGATGGCAACAGCTTGTTTGAAACAACTTTTACATCAACTTTGGAGTATTTGGATTTGGGCTTTATTAGAATCAGATTTAGAATTATTTATAGTCAATTATAAAACCAACATCAGAAGCATTTATCTGCTAAGTGTTTTTCCACAATCAGCATTATTTCGTAGAAATTTGTAGAAACAATTTCATGATGCCTGCAATGACACATTTTACAAAAAAATCCTAAGATAAATGTATATTTATAAACAAAATGACTAAATAAACATAACCAGCCTAAATCCTGGCCTTTAAAACAAAAACTACGATGAATGTTTTCTTTTCCCTGAGGTCTTTACCACATGTTGACTCACCCATTAACCCGCTGTTCTTATTCTCCTCATCTCTCCACACAAACCCACATCTCTTCATGGTTTCCACCAAATAACATGATGTTTTAAAAGTGCACCTGCTTAAGAAAAGTGCTATTTGCTCCTCTCTCATCATCCTAGAATAATACAGTAACATTCCTTTATTATTTTTTTTTTTTTGAAAATGTAGATGTGCTCTCAGATTTTATGTAACCCATAATGCCTAATACCCCTGTGGGTGTCTTTTTCTGAGTGTGTTTTACAGGTAACACACTTTTCTCCCTTTTATTGAATATTATTTGCTAATCAAATACTTATTTATTAATTGCACACACTGAAAATGGGAATTACTGCAAAAAAGTATCTGGATAAAACAAAAGTGAACTGAAACAGGCTTCTGTAAAAGGTGTAAACAGTTTTTTTAGGCTGCACTAAAAGAAAGTGAAGTTAAGGCTAAATGTATTTTACTGAATGCACAAGTTAACCTCCAAGAAGGTCGTGCAGTGGGCCTCTATCAGGCTCACAAAGTATTGTCTCTCAGTCAGCGACTAATGCACAAATTATCTTCTACTTTTAGATTCATATCTGCTGCTTTCACTTTAAAATCCACTCGTCTCTAAAGGAAGCAGCATTTTGTTTGCCTTGAACACTTTTGTTACTATCTGGATGTCTTTGTTTGCAGCAGCAGCTCCACCTCCCTGAAGGAATTTGTTTAAAATGTTCTTACATCAACTCTCATCCCTGAAACTCTTCCCCTTTGTCAGCTTCTTCCTTTTCTTCCGACAGTCTTTATCACTCTTCTAGCCCTCTCCTCCTTCATCTGTCCATCTGCGTTAGTGTCAGATGTCAGTGTCACTCCTCTCTGTCTCATCCTGTCCAGCCTCCTCTCCATCATCTTAACTCCTTTCCCTTGCACATAACAACTTTCAATTATCATAATTTCACATATTTAAAATAATTTGTCGTGGTTCTGTAGTTTTCTTCTACCTCCATCTTCTGCCTAACATGTTTGCGTTCTTGCTGGAAGCCATGTTATCTTAATCCTCTCAAAGTTCAAATGAGGTTAGCCAACAAAATAAACTGGGTCTGCTTGCAATTTCAGAGAAATCGGCGTCTCGTTCTGGCAGCTTCAGGGGGGTTTTAGGTGTTCCAACACTTATTCATGGACACATCAGAAATCACTACTCGTTATGACTCAACACCAGATCGTAGTCAAGAAAGACTATATCAACCTCAAATGCAACTCAATTACACTTTTAGGGGAAGAGATTAAAGTGTTTGTCTTGGAGGAAAGAAGAATAGAAGAAAATCCTGAAATGCAATTTTTAAGCATTTGTTTATTTATTCAGGCAGTCTTTGTAACAAGTCTGTTTGCAGTATATTGTTAAGGGATGAAATTAGATTGAAAGCATTCAAACCTCTTTGGGGTTTTGTTTTGTTGCTCTGCCTCATTTATTATATTTTCAAATAAAAAATGAAATCTGTTGTTTTTGGCATATATGTATAAATAAAATAAACAACAAATAAAATCCCATTCATATGGGGATTTTTCACAATCCTGTTTTGGTACGCTTTAAGCTGGTATCGCTCTACTGCACAAAAAACTAAGAGTGGGACTCGATTAGAAACAATCTAAATAATTAGAAGCATTGTAATCAATTAATCTCGATTAATCATATTTTAATCATTCAAGACAATTTGCACCCAAGCAATTTTTTTATCACAAATAATGTTAGTGAGACACAGATGCCACATTTGAATGAGTATTTTGCTGTAACCACAAGGTATATTCAATTATTTTGGTCTTGTAATAAAGGTGACCACTGTGGGGCCTGATGGGATGAGTAAGTATTAGCCGAACATGCTGCTGACGATCTACAACTGGATGAACAACTTCACTCCTTTAATGCAAGGTTTGAAATGCAACACCCATCCCCCACACCCCCTACTGCACAGGTTTCTTCAGCCACTCTGGTGTTACATGCCTCCCCCACCACCTTCACCACTGTGAATAGTACAGTCGCCACTAACCACCCCTCCTCCTCCACTGCCTTCTCAGTGACAAAAGAGGATGTGCTTAGGGTTTTCCGTAAGCAAAACACACGGAAATCCCCGGGCCCGGACGGTGTCTCCCCCGCAACCCGGAGACACTGCGCAGAGGAACTGTCTCCAATCTTCACGGACATCTTTACCATCTCCTTGGAGTCCTGCCACGTTCCAGCCTGCTTTAAGCTGTCCGCCATTGTCCCTGTCCCAAAGAAACCCCTTGTCAGTGGACTGAATGATTACAGGCCTGTGGCGCTGATGTCTGTAGTCATGAAGTCTTTTGAGCACCTGGTCCTCCCTCATCTCAAGTCCTTCACCCCCCCACCCCCCACCCCCCTCCTGGACCCTCTGCAGTTCGCATACAGAGCTAATAGGTCTGTAGACGACGCCATCAATCTGGCCCTCCACTTCCTCCTGCAGCACCTGGACTCCCCGGGAACCTACGCTAGGATCCTGTTTGTGGACTTCAGCTCTGCATTCAACACCATCCTCCCTGCTCTGCTCCAGGACAAGCTCTCCATGCTCAACGTACCCAATTCAACCTGCAGGTGGATCACTGACTTCCTGACGGACCGAAGGCAGTGCGTGCGGCTGGGGAAGAATGTTTCCACCATTCAGACAATCAGCATAGGATCTCCACAGGGCTGTGTACTTTCTCCTCTGCTCTTCTCCCTGTATACAAACTGCTGCACCTCGAGCCATGACTCCGTTAAACTGATCAAGTTTGCGGACGACACCACCCTCATCGGGCTCATCTCTGACGGTGATGAGTCCGCCCACAGGAGGGAGGTGGAACGGCTGGTGTACTGGTGCAGTTGCAACAATCTGGAGCTCAATGCTCAGAAGACAGTGGAGATGATTGTGGACTTTAGGAAAGTCACAGCCCCATCTCTCCCCCTCATCCTGACGGACACCCCCGTCACCACTGTGGACTCCTTCCGCTTCCTCGGAACCACCATCACACATGACCTTAGGTGGGAACCATCCATCAGCTCCCTGCTCAAAAAGGCCCGGCAAAGGATGTACTTTCTGCAGCAGTTGAAAAAGGCCAAGCTGCCGGCCCAGATGATGGTGCAGTTTTACACGGCCATCATTGAGTCCATCCTCACCTCCTCCATCACTGTGTGGTACGCTGGAGCCACAGTTAGGGATAAAAATAGACTGCAACGCATTGTGCGTTCCGCTGAGAAGGTGATTGGCTGCAGCCTTCCATCTCTCCAGGACCTGTACGTCTCCAGAACTCGGGGGCGTGCAGGCCGGATAGCAGCTGACCCTTCTCACCCGGGACACAGACTTTTCGAGCCGCTTCCCTCAGGCAGGAGGTTACGGTCCATCCAGACCAGAACCTCCTGCCATAAGAACAGCTTCTTTCCATCTGCCGTTAGACTTGTGAACAGCTTATAAATACACAACCATGTTCGTCTGCTGTACTTGACATAACGTCACGTTATCGGCCATATTACCATTACCTGCCTTTTTTTATAGCTGATTGTTTTATGCTAGTTTTATTATATTTTATTCTACTTATTCTATTTTTGAAATTTATTATTCATGTTATATGTAGCACATTAGTACCGAAGCAAGTTCCTAGTTTGTCAACTGCTTGTTCACTGACAATGGCAATAAACCTTTTCTGATTCTGATTCTGATAAGTGTTACTGTTTGAATGGAGACGAAACATAGTAAATGCCGTGTACTGAACTGAACACTAGGTGGCAGCAGAGCACTGCTAATAAATATAGAGGTGTAGTGTAGAGTTCAGAGGAAGTTCTGCTGAGGGTTACAAGAAGAATGCTGTGTGTCTGCTCGTCCCTCCTGCTGCAATAAAGATCACATGAATAAAGGTCCTAGCCTATCGTTTATATTGTTGTGAACAATAAAATGTGGCTTGTTTTCACATTTTCTTACATCAGCTTCTCTGAGATGCTTTTTATTCATTTGTTTGATTGTACATGGGCATTTTGGAAGGATGCCTTTTGACTAACAAGAGTGGAAAGAGCATAGCTGTATCAATAAAGGCTTCATTTCATGTAGCACTTTTGCTCATTAGCAGTTTTTATTAACATATCAGTCCATAAAGCTGCAGTGAAATTTATCCTTTGTTATTACACCTGTGCTTTCTCTACTATTCAGTAGTCTGCTCACAAATAAACCTATCAAGCATTTATAAAAGACCAGCAGCCTACTTACTCTATAGGGGTAAAAATCACTAGTTTGATCGCGATACCATATTATATTGGTACAGTAGATAACAATTTGAGGTTTTTCAATATATTGAATTCCATCACAGTACCATTACTATTTGATTTAATTTAAGATCCACATTGACAGAGCTAAAATATGTACACTTCGTACAAGGGGCAGCAGTTGCTCAGGTGGTAGAGTGGGTTGCCTCATGGGTCAAGGGTCATGGGTTTTATTTCAGCTCTCACCAGCGGTTTTACACTGTTGTGTCCTTGGGCAAGACACTTCACCTAACTTGCCTGAGTTGGTGGTGGTCAGAGGGGCCAACGGCGCCAAATGGCAGCCTCGCCTCTGTCAAACCACTCCAGGGTGGCTGTGGCTACATAGTAGCTTACCGTCACTGGCAGCGTGTGAATGTGAGAGTGCATGCAAGCATCCTTGAGTGTCCTAAACAACTCTATATAGGTTTGATGTATGCATTAGTAACTAACCAGACACATGAAGCTGGATCCACTTTTTGAAAGCTTTATAAAGGTGTGGAACACTCATTTTATCAATACATTTGCTGGGCTCTTTAGTATGAATGAATGCCCAGGTGGGGGACCCTGTGACATTATTTCCAATAGGCTTCAAAATAGGACTAGGGCTTAAAGGGTTGAGTCGTACTGTGTGTGTGTGTGTGTGTGTGGGGGGGGGGGGGGGGGGGAACGGATGCCAGTGAAGCATTTCCAGAAGCTAGTAGTGAGCCACATCACAGCTGAGCTTCAGACGGCAGGATTTTGGGTCTCTTTTCTTGATATTTGGACACGATAACTGTCCTGATATCTCACCTCGGACCGGATAACAGCAACGCAACACTACCACTGACTGTTCTGCAAACCTGATGTTTTATCCCCACAAATAACCCAAGCATGAATGAGATCTGCTGTGTGGTGATGTTGGTAATGCTAATGATTAGCTTCTACTGGCCGAGATGTTCACGGCTGTTTCCTGCACACTAAACCAAAAACAGCCTTCTCCGTTGTGAGTTAAGATGGGTGAGTCCGTGAATGATAAATGACAGTGTGACGTAGATCTGTCAGGATTTTCAAATCCAAGAGTTTCACCATCTATTTACTATCACAAGCAGTAGATAGGTGTAGGAGACCATTTTCATGTCCAGCCTGCATGGCGAACTCACAGTGACCGATTATAATCAGAAATAAGATTCAAAAATATTTTTCAGTGTTCAGCACCTTAAAACTTTTTCCACAGCTCAGGAAAATCACTGGAATGCTATAAACACATTACTTACTGTAACCTGGTACATCAATGTGTTACAAAATGCAGGCTGCAGGGTTCATTTACTGCATATTTAAGATACTTTCCTGATTCAGATAGTTAAATTACCTCCTCATGATGTCATTGCCCATTTTTGAATCAGGTGTTTCTTCAGCTGTTGAATTCAGGTGTTAAGGATTTTTAACATTCAGGACAGCAGCTCTGCTCATCTTTGTCTGTATGACACATGTTCGATGGACACTTGGTGACAGTCCGGCTCTTGCACGCTGCAGCTTTTGTTATCTTCTGCCAGGACTGTCAGACCGCCAGTCAACACCACATGTCTTTCCGCCGTGGGCTGATTACAACTCATTAGCTTCCTGTCCAAAAAACTGGCTATTATCTGTCTAAGCTGAATGTGTTTTCCACCCACACAAGATGAGGCTGAAACATAATTTAATTGTTTAATTGTACTTACTTTAGATCTTGGAAAGGTTCTGCCCTTACATGTGAAGTCTCTACAGAATGGCTGAACACCACTCCTTCACTGCCTGCAAAAGTGGAAGAAAGTAACAAACACAGAAGTTAGAGTTGTTGAGGTGTAGTAGTTTCATTAGACGTGTTGAAATGTCAGATTTTGCTTACATCATAGAACCTGTTAAAGTTCTGTCTTAAAGTGGGCATGCACTCATTATTTCAGTGAATGTGCTGTGGTCTCTAGCATGAATGGATGCTCTGTGATTCATTTTCTGTGAGAAAAAGCTCAAGCACTTTTACTTCAGGATCTAGAAGATCGTCGGAGGAGTGGTAGGCAAAAAACGGCAGCAATTAGAAGCCCTTTTTAGAAGACACACCATGCCGGAAAATCAGCGTAATACTGCCGCCAGGCTGTGTCGTATGAACGCACCGTGGCAGCATGGCGTTGCGGGAATTTAGCAGCATTCATGCCGCCACGCTTGGTAGTAACATTACCGCAACGCCGCACTTGTGAATGCGTTTTATGCCTCGGCACAACAGAGGGAGGCACCATGGTCACGTGGGGTGTTACTGCCGAGCTCTGGCAGGAAACTATATTAAAAATGAAAGTAAACACGGGAAATAAGTTTGATTGCAATAAAAAGCAAATTATATGTATGGTATGGTAAATTATGTCCAAGATAAACGGAAATCCGCAGTAGCGCAGAGACCACCCTCATACCCTGTTTGTACCGCCACTGTGTAATCTTTTGTAAAAAGGACGCGATTGCGCCACATTACTGCCATGGTCTGACCACTTATAAATGACCTAAGGCTCCTTGATGTTGTCACGGCAGTACGACAAATTAGCAGCATTGTTGTCTAAAAGAGGCTAGAGTCTTACTCTTTAATATTCACGATAAGCAAATGTATCGCCTCATGATTGGCTAAAAGCAGCACAACTCGTCCACCACTTTCGTTTGCTTTTTTTTCCCCTTGGGTAAAGAAAATGTTTTATCTCCACAAACTTCACAAGCCTGGAGGTGTTCCACCATGTTGTGAAGTTGCTAATGCTAATGGGTAGCTTCTACAAGCTGAGATGAACTCTGCTCTCTCCTAGATGCTAAATCAACACAACCTTCCCTGGCATAGCAAACATAAATGATAAATGACCACACTTGTATAGCGCCTTTATGATTAAAACACCAAAGCGCTTTACACCACAGTGTATCATTCATCCACTCACACACTGATGGTGATGAGCTACTATGTAGCCACAGCTGCCCTGGGGCACACTGACAGAGGCGAGGCTGCCGAGCACATGCGCCACCGGTCCCTCTGACCACCACCAGCCGGCAAGGTGGGTTAAGTGTCATGCTGAAGGACACAACATCAGAATTCTCTGTCTGGAGCCGGGATCGAAACTGCAACCTTCCGATTACTAGACAACCCGCTGAACCTGTTCCGCTACTGCTGCCCAATGTGATGGGTGAGTCAATTAATGCAATTTTTCCAGTGCATTATAAATCTGTGTGGCTTTTTCTGACCTGAACATTTCCGTGTCTATTTCCTTTTGGCAGCTAATGCAGGAAAGTTCTAAATCTGGAGGACGATCTTATCTAATTAGCAAAATAACAATATTAACACTAAAAACATATTGACTATATAGAAAATTGAAACCCAGATTACATGATCTCCTTTCTGAAGCTCATTTTCCTGTTGATTTGTAAAGACAGGCTCTGAAATAATGACGTGCTTAGCCCCCTGTGTCCAGTAGCTACCTCTGCAGCTGTGAACAGATGCTTGGCACCAGCTCTCGCTGAGACTTTACGGGGTATATTGAAAGCTCAGCACCGCTACAAATTTAATATTGCATGAGGCAATGTTACTCACTGGCAGGCCCATAGATAACAAGGCGCCTGAGTTGTTGTTCAGAACTGAAACAGCGTATGCCAAATTTGTTTTCTAGAAAGATTCAAGGACGTCCTTAAAAGCCCCGTTTCCTGGAAAACAATAATGAAAATTAAAGTGGGCTTTTTAATGTTTCATTGTGTGATCCGGCCTTACACAATGCTGCTGATCTCTCTCTTACATCAATATGGTGCCTTTTTCCCAGCTTGCATTTGGGTTCTGCACAAACACTCATGAAGTATTTTTAAATCAAAACCACTGAACAGAAACTAAACTGCATTTAGTTTCACTGACAGGAATTAAGTATAAAGGAAATTTGGATGAAAAATGCCTAAAATATAAAAAGACATGAGTGCATATGGGTCACCATTCACTCTTCTACAGGTCACACTGTGTTTTCTTACCTCCATCACACACTAAAGGACAGAAACAGTCACCTGTTTGCCCTCATTCCATCAGAGTGCCTTTAATGGACAAAGCTCCCAAATTGCCTAAAGCACTGTGTGAGTATAGCAGCAGTTCACCTTGAGTGTAGAATTTATAAGGTTCATATATATGTAAATTTTGTATAGTCATCAATAAAAACATGGCAACAAATCCTTGCATAAAATTAAAGACACAGAAGCGGACTTTACAATTATAACAGCTAGGGATGTGTATTGGTGAAATTCTGGCGATATGATACGTGTCACGACGCGATGCATCACAATGTATTGCAATCCTTTTTTGGCAATTTTTTTAGACAGAAATTAATGTAGGAAAATTCAATAATCAGTCCAAACTGATACGTATCATGTGAGGAATCTGAACCATAAAAGAGGGATTTACATTTCATTGGTAGAAACAAAACTGAATGCACACTGCTGCCAACTAGCGGTCGGCATTTTAATTGCACCAAAAGAAAAGAAAATACACACATGTTTGCATGTCGATTCTTCCAAAAATTCAATACACGGCTATTGAATATCGATGTAATATCGCAGGAAAAAATGTTGTGATATATTGTCATATATAGAGATTTTCTTACATCTCTAATAACAGCTAAACCATCTCAGTTTCTAACTAAGTTTATAAAAATGATGTACTGGACGAAACCAATGGAATGGATTAAAGTTGGAGAAATTATTATGATTTTATTTTTTATGGTTTATGTTTTTTTGAAGAATTTTATCTTTTTCCTTCCACAACTGATACTAAAACACATTTGGTTATACGTAATTCTACTTATTTCTGACATATTTTGTGATTCTGAAATAATGATAGTGATGACAAAAATATAACAATTAATAACCTGAGTTTTGTTTTGAAGATGAAGAACATTAAAGAGTTACAAAAGCTGGTGCTTCTCTCTACTTATAAGTAAAAAAACAAATCAGACAAAAGACATTTTTACATAGCAACACTAAAACTGGTGCAGTTTCACATTTGAGCAACACCAGAAGAAAGATGAAATCTAAAGAAAGTGGAGGTAACCTCAAATGATACTGCTCTTAAAAATCACATAGAAAACTAGTTCATCAAGCCAGGAGGTGAACCAGCACCCAACCAAGAACCCCGGAGGAAACGTTGGCACCAACATTCAGACATCCAGCTTGGTTCGGTTTACTCGATTGAGCCGACAAACAGATGAACTTCCTGCAAAGACTGTGCCAGACACATGAGACCGGCAGTGCTGCCATGGATAACTAAAGTGGTCATTTGCATTTTTTACTGGGTGGGCGTCGGAACAAGTCCCCCGCACCGTGAGACTACACATCACAGCTCTAAAGCTGATCTTCATCCACGTACGTCACATGCCACGTGATCAGGAAGCAGAAAATCCATGTGTTAGGAGATCGTTTTGGGCCAATATGTTAAACAATCACTGACATCGGCCGATACCGATATCGGCCGATACAGACATTGATGCTGATATACTGTCATCCCTAATTAATATTATATGTAGTTGCATCACCACTAGTTTCCATTGTATTTCTTGCAAAACTCTACCTGTGACTTTAAGTTTTTCCGTCCCGATGCTGATCTCTTCTTCATCTGCTGAGAACAACACCCTCTCACCATCGGCACTCCTCACCTCGAACCTCTGACACTGGGCCTCCACCATCTCTGAACCTGGAACAATAAAAGAGATTGAGCATAAGAGTTATACATTTACTCCAAAACTAAAAGCACCATTCATGAAGGCGAGCATTTGGATGGCTATAATCCAACCATTATTGTGAGAGTGATTAGAATGAGCAACCACAGAGGGATATGGACTCTGACCTGGAGCAGCTCTATGCTTGGTCGTACTGTGACACCAGAAAAGCAACAGTAGATAAATCAGAAGCTTTGAGTAAGCGTGTAGTCTAACAGCTGACACGATGCAAGCCACGAGGGCATGCCATCAAATGAATGAAAATAAAAGCTCTAGTTTCGTGCAGGCAATATTTTATTCCACATCTTTCTACCACACAACACAGCTAATAGTAATATTAGAATGATTAGAAGATGTTGCAAGTATAAATGCTAAAAGAAAATAGTAATGTGCTTTAAAGGCACACTTGACAGCTTTGCTTGCTTTTAGTATCCCCTAGTGTCTGTTATTAATTCTCTGTGGTCAAACCGAAAGCAAAACTTTTCTCCTTGCTGTTCATTCGTATTTTTAACACCTTGATCTAACAGCTGAAAGGTCTCCTCAGCCTTCATTGGTGATTGATTCATCGCTAAATTAAACAAATCAGCTGTGTTCATGATCTAGAACAAGCAGGAAGCGTGCTGGAACCAATAGGATGTCTTGTCAGGCTATAATGTGACAATAATAATTGGAAAACAATGTGTTTTAGCTAGAGCTCTTCACAAATGAGAGGTGTTGCTTCCAGTAATCATGGATGTAGGGAGGGGGGCTTAAGGTGCAATACAATACCGCCACTAGATGGTGAACAAACTTTGGTTTTCTGTTTTAAGTAGGATTTTAGAATATTAATTCATGTTGATTCTTTGTAATATGTATCAGTAAAATTAGTTATTTGAATCCTTAACAAAAACATGATTGTTGCACAATTCTGGTTCCCAAAATCTATAATAGCTGCACTTGAAAACAAGACATTTTGGCTTCAATTTTCAACAACAGTTTATTTTATTTTACAAACAGGAAAACATTAAACTTTTACCACTACATAGTTTAAGGCATTGTAGAAGTACGGTATCTCAGTATCTGTATGAGTGTTTTCATCCTTGCATTGTTTCACTATTATGTTTCTCTCATCCTGTCCGTTTGACTGCAACTGGATGAGTTACAATTAGCAACCAGCATCACTTCAGTGACTCAGCATCAGGAGCTTTAGCTAAGATTGGCATGGATGTAAACAAAACGTTTAAGAGAATGCTGTAATTTTCTCTGAGAATGCTGCATTCAGGGCCATGAGTGAGTCCAGCCCGTATTTTGTTTTATTAAATCACAGATTGCAGCATCTCACACCGACTGAAACAGATACCTTTTTTTAACCGATCTGCACTGCGGTTTATTTTTCAGTTTTAGCCCAACTGTATAAGGCTTTTAAAAAATAACGTTCCTTAGAAAGTGGAGCTTTGCAGAAAATACTTGAGTCTGTAGTACATGATGCAATGATGTAGAAGATGACAAGGTAATGACTGTTACTGCATGCAACTCAAGTTTTAAGAGCCTTGAGGTAACCCTTTGGATGGGTTGATCACATTGTATTGGCAGATGTAGTCCATTTAAAAACCTCTACACGTGAATGCATATTTTAGTTTAAAAAGCATTATTTGCCCGGCTGTGTGGAGCAAAGCAGACACACATGCTGCGTAGGAGTGGAAAGTCTGCAGAAGTGAAGATAAAGCTGCTCAACCTGATGAAAATATAATGATGTGCACTCGTGCTACTGTTGAGCTGCTATTTATTGCTGATTCCTGTGCAATAACAGCTTTCTAGCAAGTTTTAATCCACCGACTGCTGGTGATGACATCTATTTAAATTAAACAGAAACTTTCAAGGTTTTATTTGTGACTGTGACCTTTTATCTCTCACGTTCAGCTCAAACGTTTCTTTATCTTCCGTGGAAATACCTAAAATACAAAATGACTGTGTTTCTCCTGGTCTGCTCAACAAGAAAGTAGTTTAAAGGCATTTGATGAAACATTGACGAGCATGCACAATTAACAGTCCTGCTTGATTAAATGCACACCGACTGACAAACTTAGAGTTTTAATCCAAAGGACATCGGTAGGCTGGTTGCATGAGCCAGTTGGGGAGGGGTGTTAGACACTTCCAGTTACAAATTAACACAGCAGTGTTTAGATCTGGTTTATTTTTCATTGTTTTGATTTAAGAGAAGATGGAGGTACTTAAAACCTGTATTTAGAAAAAGGTTGTATTTGCGTCTTCTTCTTCAGTGGTGTTTGGCGCCCTGCTCTGTTGACTGAGATCTTAGGCGGTAAGTATGTCACGTTGTTTGTTGTCCAATAGCATACCGAGGCATTTTGAAAGACAAGCTTAAATCCCATCCCACATCTGAGGGCAGTTAGTGAGTTGTGGCCAAACTACATATTTACATCTATAGGGTGGCTTGCCAGACTAACTATTGATTTGTTTTTTGCAACAAATATATTTGAAGTATACAGTAGCTACTGTAACGTGATGAAGGAGTTATTCCTCAAGGTTATTTAACCTTTTCCACAGTTGCTTTTGACACAACGCCAGAGTGCATGAAACAGCCTCAAGGTCATGCATTTGCTTCTAAACTGTTTACTTTGCAGCAATGAAAACAGAAGATGAAGAGACTTTTCTTTTATTAAATCAAAGAACTCTATTTTCAATAAAGCTAATCAAAACAACTGTTAGTCAATAATACAATGTGACCGATCTGTGAAATCACAATATCATGATTAATATGTTTTGATAAGTAATATGACTTAATCTAGTTCACTAGACACACTGACACACGTAAGGAAACCAATCACATGACACATTGCTGTACTGATCCAATCAGAACCTTCCTAGTCTGAAGCGTGGCAGAGTCTCTGTGCGGTTTATAAATCTGTCAGCTTTGATTCGTCCAGAATCAAAAACATCCAGATTAATAAAACAGTTCCAACGCCATCTTAAGTTCAGTTCTCAAGGTCCCATGAAGTTCACCGCATGCTAAGTGAAACAATGGACCTGCCATTCTGTACTTCTCTTTTTAAGCTGAAAACCATCAAGCTGGGAAAATTCTGTTGTTTGTTACCAGCCAAGCAACGGTACCTTTCAGAATAAAAGTTGAACTCGCTGACCCAAGGAGGGTCCCCTTTTTGACGCTGTTAACCACCTGTCGCTTTTTACCTGGAGACTATCCAAGGACTAGTTTGTCGTGCTGTGACGCTGTGTCATCAGCTCCAGTACCGGAAGGAATGTCCGAGGACCTGGCATTCTGGATCCATCGTTGGAGGTCTCACTGAGGGTATGTGGATGTGACATAAATGGCGTCTCATGTGTTAATGACTACCAGTCTCAAACTCTGATAAATTAGGAGCAAAACATCATCTCCCACTCAGACTTTGTTTCTCCGGATGCGAGGGTTCTGAATAACACTCATTCACACACACACCAACCATCTCACACCTCATTCAAACAGAACATCCATCATTAGAGAGTTAGTCTTGTTTAAATTGTTTAAAATTATTTAGTAATAAACCATCTTAAACGTTTGAAGGTCTCTCTCTCTTCTCTTGTCTCTAAGTTATTACAAGGTGTCATCTAAATCCCTGTCTTAAAAAGATCCAATCTTCTGATTAAATAAACCAGTGGTCTGCAAGATGGATTTCATACTAGATATGAAATTTTAATGTCTTGTGGTCCTTAATTAATTGTAATTAACACTCATTACATAATGGTGAGCCAGCCCGATATTTGCAAATTTTTTGGACACTTTGTGCTAAGTCTGAGACATATTTAGACAGTTAAAACTCTTTAAAATTCAGCGCTTTGGGCTTCCTGGCAGGGTTGCGGAAGGCGCTTTATAAATAAAGCTTTGAATGATTGATTGATTGATTGATAAAAAAAAAGTTGATGTTCCTGGTTTGAGAATGAGGCGGTCCCGTAATCCATCACCAGAGAGCAGCATCTCCATTTAAAGAAAAGGGGGGTTGACGCCAGTCATCCTCCACAGGAGGCGCTGTTTCATCTCAAATCATCCTAAGGCTGACGTGGCATACGGCAGTCATTTTGAGTTAGCAATGAAGGATTTCCTGCTTCTTTAAGGTAAATACTGTATTTCCATGTCCTTTTTTGAGTGTACGTGGCATTGTGTACAATTTATTGTGTAATGGAGATATAGAAATATCCCCGCTGGAAGTCCGCTTCCCTCGATAGCAATCTTGATCCTCCCGGTTATCAATCCGGTTGAGTTTACTAACATTAAGCCGCTAATGACTAAGCTTAACACGGAAGAGCGTCTCTGCAAACACAAACTGCAAACGCTAGAGTCCGAATATACTGACAACGCACACGGACATTTTAGTTACTTGGACTGTCCAATTCCGGCTGGATTGGACCGTCAAAGCCTGTAAGCGCCAGGCCCCGCTAGTTAGCATAACAATGCTAACTAGTGGACCCGGTAACAGTCGGTATACGCGTCCCGACAACCTGTCAAGCCGTTTTGACGCAGCGTTTCTGTGTCTCAAAATCCGCTACGCCTAAGAGTAAAACTCCGAACCCAGTTTGTGCAGTTTTAGCGGTGTTTTATTCACTTTTGTGTTTAAAACTTCCTGGTGACGTCATCGACTCACCGCCATTTTGAGAGTGCCGGGCAGAGACACGGTGACATCAGCACCCCCGCCCGTACCCACCATCGGTGCTCAGCCGCCATCTTGCGGATTTTTCTGTTCATTACATTCATTTTGGTGAAAGGTCATTTTTGATTTTTAAAACATGTCAGAAGGAGAAAAATCAGCCCTTCCCTCACTGGGAAGACAGGTTATTGATGCAGTTGAGTCTGTTGTGGGACAGGAAAGCTTGTCTAATCACGGCTATGCTGAAGGTTTGCAGAACCACCGAGCTGATGAAGTTATTACAAACTAACATTGAAAATCTGTCCAGAACAGGTAAACCTCTTAAGTCAGCTGCCCGCACAGAACACCTGGTGGAGTTTGCTGTCTTGTTAGTTCACCTCTGGGACAGAGAAGTAAATGCTCATAGGGACACACAAGGTACAATGCGTGCCCTTTCTGAACAAGCGGTAAAAGATGAAGCAGGTAGTTCTGACGCTGAGGAGAAGCTGAGCGATGCTCGGCAACAACTAACAGAAACCCAGGACCAGCTGGAAACAGCCCAGACAGAGATTACAAATTTGTTAGATGACAAGAGTCAACTGGAGGATAAAATAAGAGATTTGGAAGCTGAGAAATATGGTTTAAAGCACGATATTTCTTCACTTAAAGCTCAGGTAGAAAACCGAGAAAATGAACTGGATTATTTACGATCACAGATTTCTGCACTCATAAGAGAAAAAGAGAAATCACTCCAGTGATCTCCTCCTCGTTCTCCTCCACCTCCTCCACCTCCAGCTGATGCAGAAGCTGTTCCACTGGCTGCAAGTGCAGCTGGTGGGAGTGCACCTGCTGAAGCAGAAATGGGACATTTACCACCACCTCCGGCTTTTTAGCCATGCCAGTTTGTGCCACCTCCAGCCCCTCATCCTGACTATCTGGCTCCTCAGCCAGCCCATCCGTTCCTGCCTCCAGCTCATCTGTACCAGCCAAGCCATACATATGTTACTGATGCTCTTACACACCTTCTGGTTGCACAGCAACAATACCCTCCTGCAGCACCGGCCAACCGATCACACCTGTGCCCATATCTGACATCTACAGGATGTCTCGGAGCGTCAAAAAATTCAGCCCTCAACCAGGTAAGTCGTACCCGGTTGACACATATCTGAGTAACCTCAGACATCACTTTCAGCGATGTCCGGGAATGACCCTGGAGGACAAGATTTTTGTGATAAGGTTGACCTCCGATGCCGTGGGTTCGCTTATTGATCGCAAGCGTAATTTGATCGCAAATGATTACGACAAGCTGGAAGCTGCGATTCGGAAAGAGTACACTTATAATTCACAGGAGGTTGGCATACAGTTAGCTTTGTCAATCAAACAGAGTCGTACCGAAGACCCACAAGTCTTCTATCAATGCCTCTTCAACGCGTACTTTGGTACGGAATGCAAGGACGGGATGGAAGAGGAAAAAGGTTTTAAGGGACTATTCCTTGAGAATCTACATGCCCAGTATAGTAGTGCTGCAAGCTTTTCATGATGCCCCCAAACAAAAAGTGCTGTTGTCTGGCGCAGACTAAGGCCTAGAATATACTTGCTTTTGAATTGTCGCTTTGATGCAAACAGCAGGCCGCGTCTTTGTTAACTTACTTGCTGCTGCACTGCAGGCAGTACTCGAGTGTTCCTCTAGGGGGCACAGTAGAGAACTCAGACTGGATAGATGGGTACAACCAAAATAAACATGGTATCAATAGAAGAGATCAGTAGCAGGTTCATTTTGAAATCACAGCAGAAACAGTCACGTGTGACGGCAGACCATGATGGCCGCCTAGAGCAGGACCTCCTGACGGGTCAGCCACTTTCCCCTGGATTTTCATGATTGGGACTTTACTTTCTATGATGTTAAATTGATCTACCATCGACGATAGGATCCTAGAGCGCGTAAGAGAAAAGTGTGAAAAAATGTCTACTGTGAATCCGAAAACGAGATCGGCAAAACAGGCGGCTAGTATGGTAGCCGCTAGTAGCAACAAGCTAGCCGGTGTTAACAACGGCGAGGACGCTACGCAGAGTCATGAGGCCGGCTTGTCGAACCCGGTGGCAGTGAATGCAATGACGGAGCTGCAGTCTACGTTGGAAAAGGCATTGCGGGAAATGGCTCAAGTGAGCAGCATTCTGCAGGATCTACAGGCAGACGTTTCACAAGTAAAAGCATCACAGGCTAAAATGGAAACAGAAGTTATTAGCCTTGGTGAAAAGCTGGAGGAAGCGGATGCACGGATTATGGATTTGGAAAAGGAGAATGAGAGGCTGGATAAGGAAGCCAGAGAGTTTTTGTTTGTATGTAAAAATTTGGAAAACTTAATAAAAAAACTTTAATATTAAAAAAAAATCACAGCAGAAAGAACGACAGCAGCGGGATTGTAGATAGTATGAGCAAACTGTAAACCACAGACAGAGTGACCATGACGAGTGTGTCTTGCTTGTTTTGTCAATTCCACCTACTGGTTACTTGTATATTGCAGCGTGAACACATCACGTTAATGTCGGGGGATGTGCTCATACAAAGCTTCAAATCAACGCAAGTCACACGAGACAGCAATTTTAAACATGTGCACGCGTTGTTAAACAGCAAGTATCTCCCTGGCCTAAGGAGCGTGCTGCTGTTTCTTCGTTTTGAGCGGGGGGGTGAGGGGTGGTGTGCGCTAGTGGATGGATTCTCTGACAGAGGCAGTCCAAGCGTGGAGGGAACAGATGAAAAAATGTACAGCAGAGCAGTCAGAGACGGAGAAGGAGACGAGGGACAGTGCCGTCAAATGACAGCTTTTCACTGTCTCACCACTGTTGTGGTGCTGACTTCACAGTTTGTTGGCCCTCTGGGGCCCCCTTGTGGCCTGGGAGCACCAAGCAATTGCCTGGAAGCAAGCGGCACCTGTGATCTGCGATAGCTTTTCAGTTTTATTTTGAATTGTGCAAATCATATCAAGTCCCCCTGTGTAGCTCCTCGTGACCAACAGTGCGACTCACTTTTCTAGACTGTGACTATTTTGAGAGGAGATCTTTTTACTTAAAATTGTTCAAAAATCCACAAGAACAAAAACAAAGCCTTGCATCAAAAGGGGTTGAGAATCCTTCCAAATGTTTGGAAACATTTAAGAAACTTGTGCAAATTCACTTTGCAATATATTGCCAACAGTTGCAGCTCAGTGAGACTGGCTTCAGTTGCACACTGTGATTGTGATTGATCGCATCTGAAAAAGCGATTTAGAGCATGGCACGTGTCAGAAAGCCACACACTTTTAGCATGAACAAACACCAAGAACAACATGATGTAACAACAGATGACACGATAAGCAGAATTTAATGGAAAATCTTAATACACTGACCTTATTTTGTTCTGTTTATCTCATCGCACATCAAAATAATTCAAATCTATTTTATTCATACTTGCAGCACAGAGCATTTTTCAGCTTTAAATGCTAATAATTAATGCCACAAATCACCGAATGATAAGATTATATGAAAGTGTTAAAATATTCATTTCTGATTAAAGTTTAAATAAAAAAGTTCACGGTGTGGTCTCAGAGTTGATCAACTTTGCAGAAAGTAACACACTTTCTGGTGCAGCGGTAATCACCAGAGGATGATTCAAAATCATCTTTGCTGTAATTTAATATTTTTAATTTAGAGAGTAATATTCTGCAATTTCATCCCAACTGAACCAGCAGAAAAAAAGATCATCTCCTTAATCCCCCTCTCCTCCATCTGGGCTCCCAAGCTATTAGAGATGTCAGAAAGCTAAAGCCCTTGTCAGTCATAATCAAACCTTATTAGCATCTATCAATCTGGGATTAGGCTTTTTTTCTTTTAAATCTTTCACTTCTTAGTTTACAGGTAAACTTCCCCCCTGACTGTGGTCAAATAGTAACAGAGATGCGATTTGTCTAAATGCAAGGTGCAAGTGTATGATGTGCACACAAGTCACAGAGAGTTGACAGCTTAAGAGAGTTTTGCACATTTGAAATCACAGAAACAAACGTGGTTTGGAGCAGAAAGCAGGGTGAGAAAGTGAAGAAGGGTTTAAATTAGACGTGTGCTGTGATGCAGACTTTCTCCCATATTTGATTATCAACATTTCACTGTTCAGCTCGTGTCCTACTATAAAGCTTGAAGTGCAGATTTCTGACGTGAGGGTGCAGGTGTCATGTCAGCATGTTCATGCACATTTGTGTTTGACTCACAAAAACTGTCTTTTGTGTGCTGAGTAAGGCGGGAGATGGGCTTAAGAAAAAGTGTGAATGTGTGTGTGAATGGGCGAATAACTGATTGTGTTGTAAAGTGCCTTGGAGGGGTCCCAGGACTCTAGAAGGTGCTATATCAAATACAGGCCATTTACCAAAAGAGGGGGACATGTCTTCATGTTGATTTGTTCTTGGAAACGTTATATACACTCAACAAAAATATAAACGCAACACCTTTGTTTCTGCTCTGATTTTTCATGAGATGGACTTAAAGAACTAAAATTAATTCCAGATACACAATATTACCATTTCTCTCAAACATTGTTCACAATCTTTGCAGAGCAAAGCTGCCCTCACGGTGGAGGGTAACTGAAGTGCCTTTTTTTCCCTCCACCTGAACCAATCCTCATGTAACCCTCTGATCTCTATTAAGGTAGCGTGACACAGGGTTGCAAATGACCACAGTCACCAATTCTTGTCATGTATCTTGCCCATGTATGTCTGATCTCTGAATTGTGTGTACTGAAACTCTAATTTCCCCCTGGGATTTATAAAGTATATTTGAATTGAATTTAATTGAAATCAGTCTAAATGTGTGATAGTGAGCACCTGTGCTTTGCTGAGATAATCCATCCCACCTCACAGGTGTGCCACATCAAGATGCTGATCCGACATCATGAGTAGTGCACAGGTGTACCTTATACTGCCCATAATAAAAGGACACCCTGGAATGTGCAGTTGTTTTGCTTTATTGGGGGTCTGGGGACTCAGAACCGGTCAGTATCTGGTGTGACCACCATTTGCCTCATGCAGTGCAACACATCTTCTTCACATAGAGTTTATCAGATTGTCAATTGTGGCCTGTGGAATGTTGGTCCACTCCTCTTCAATGGCTGTGCGAAGTTGTTGGATATTAGTGGGAACTGGTACACGCTGTCATATACGCCAGTCAAGCACATCCCAAACATGCTCAACGGGTGACATGTCCGGTGAGTATGCTGGCCATGCAAGAACTGGGACATTTTCAGCTTCAAAGAATTTTGTACAGATCCTTGCAACATGGGGCCGTGCATTATCTTGCTGAAACATGAGATGATGTTCATGGATGTACGGCACAACAATGGGCCTCAGGATCTCATCACGGTATCTCTGTGCATTCAAAATGCCATCAATAAAATGCACCTGTGTTCTCCGTCCATAACAGATGCCTGCCCATACCATAACCCCACCACCACCATGGGCCACTTGATCCACAACATTGACATCAGCAAAGTGCTCACCCACATGACGCCACACATGCTGTCTGCCATCTGCCCTGAACAATGTAAACCGAGATTCATCCGTGAAGAGAACACCTCTCCAACGTGCCAGACGCCATTGAATGTAAGCATTTACCCACTCAAGTCTGTTACGGCGACGAGCTGGAGTCAGATCAAGACCCCGATGAGGACGACGAGCATGCAGTTGAGCTTCCCTGAGACGGTTTCTGACAGTTTGTGCAGAAATTGTTTGGTTATGCAAACCAATTGTTTCAGCAGCTGTCTGAGTGGCTGGTCTCAGATGATCTTGGAGGTGAACCTGCTGGATGTGGAGGTCCTGGGCTGGAGTGGTTACACGTCGTCTGCGGTTGTGAGGCCGGTTGGATGTACTGCCATATTCTCTGAAACACCTTTGGAGACGGCTTATGGTGGAGAAATTAACATTCAATGCACGAGCAACAGATCTGGTTGACATTCCTGCTGTCGGCATGCCAATTGCATGCTCCCTCAATGGTCGTGGCATCTGTGGCATTTTGCTGTGAGACAAAACTGCACATTCCAGGGTGGCCTTTTATTGTGGGCAGTATAAGGTACACCTGTGCACTACTCATGATGTCGGATCAGCATCTTGATGTGGCACACCTGTGAGGTGGGATGGATTATCTCAGCAAAGCAGAAGTGCTCACTATCACACATTCAGACTGATTTGTGAACAATGTTAGAGAGAAATGGTAATATTGTGTATCTGGAAGGAATTTTAGATCTTTAAGTCCATCTCATGAAAAATCGGAGCAGAAACAAAGGTGTTGCATGTACATTTTTTTTGAGTGTAGAAAAGACTCCATTATCAAACATTTGCAACGTACTTTGAAAACAACACAGAAATAATGTATAGATCAAGATGATCCATACTTATATGAGGATGTATTTTTGCCTTGTGTGTGCTTTCGGCAGATAACAAAAAACAAAACAAAACAAAAAAAACCCAGATTTAATCAAGTCAAATGAGCTCATACCCTAGAGAACAGAATAGGAAGTTTTATTCAGGACTACTCCAGAGATGCAGAAGTACTAACCTAGTAGGATTTTTCTACACTACGAGGCTAAAGATCATTAGGTACGTTTCCATTATAAGAACTTTGGGATACATTTACAGGAACTTCTCGACATGTACGTGTCTTCACTTGATCGGACCGGCCGAACTGCCATTTTCCAGAACTTTCTGAGTACCTGATCAGGATTATGTACTTGGACAGGCCCGGTTGAGAAGCTGAGTGGAACATTTGGTTACCTCATGCTATGTTTTCTGTAATTCCGTAGGAAATGTCCAAAACAACTGGTAGAAGTAAAATTTGTTGCTGGTGAAGCAGAACGGAAGTGAAAGAAAACAAGGACAGATTACTCTTAAAATTAAACTCCCCACATAAAAAAACATGGTGGAATTCCCCCACATAACATAATTCATGGGGTTTGTTGTCTCACAGAGCGCTGTAAAAAACTGAGCTTCATCGGGTCATTGAACACCACGTTTTACATCACACAGCTGCTCTCGTCTTCTGATTGGATTAAATTATGATATACTTCAACTGAATAAAACGTTTAATGGTATTAATGTTACTGTGGATGCTTTTTGGTGCTGATCAGTGACATCACTCGCTGCCGAAGCAGGTGCAATAGGGAGCCTAAGTCTCCTCCCTTTCCGGTCGGCTCATGGGTCCCCGGAAGAATGAAAAAAATGAATGCAAGTCAACGGGGCTAAAAGAGCTATTTCCGGAAGTAGATGGGCGTGACTTAGGCTCCCAATATGCTGATGTCTGTGTAAACTTCTGAAAGGGCTGATTTAGAATGGAAACACAACATGTTATTGGACCAGGACATCATATCTCCCAGTTAATCTCCCCCTCCCAGAATTCACCCTGAAGTTCCAACAATGGAAACACGGCTATTGTGAAGGACGCTGACCTGGGAGAAGCTTACCCCTTTAAGGTGACTTTGTTGCCTTTTCCATTCATTTGGAGCAAATAAGGTTATACAGGTGCTGGCCAGTAAATTAGAATATCATCAAAAGGTTGAAAATATTTCAGTAATTCCATTCAAAACGTGAAACTTGTACATTATATTCATGCAATGCACACAGACCAATGTATTTCCGATGTTTATTACGTTTAATTTTGATATTTATAGGTGACAACCAATGAAAACATCAAATCTGGTATCTCAGAAAATTAGAATATTCTAAAGGCCAATGAAAAAATGTTTGTTTCTCTAATGTTGGCCAACTGAAAAGGATGAACATGAAAAGAATGTGCATGTATAGCACTCAATACTTAGTCGGGGCTCCTTTTGCCTCAATAACTGCAGTAATGCGGCGTGGCATGGACTCGATCAGTCTGTGGCACTGCTCAGGTGTTATGAGAGCCCAGGTTGCTCTGATAGTCGTCTTCAGCTCCTCTGCATTGTTGGGTCTAGCGTATTGCATCCTCCGCTTCAGAATACCCCATAGATTTTCTATGGGGTTAAGGTCAGGCGAGTTTGCTGGCCAATCAAGGACAGGGATACCATGGTCCTTGAACCAGGTGCTGGTGGTTTTGGCACTGTGTGCAGGTGCCAAGTCCTGTTGAAAGGTGAAGTCTGCATCCCCATAAAGTTGGTCAGCAGCAGGAAGCATGAAGTGCTCTAAAACTTCCTGGTAGACGGCTGCATTGACCCTGGACCTCAGGAAACAGAGTGGGCCAACACCGGCAGATGACATGGCACCCCACACCATCACTGACGGTGGAAACTTTACACTGGACCTCATGCAACGTGGATTCTGTGCTTCTCCGCTCTTCCTCCAGACTCTGGGTCCTTGATTTCCAAAGGAAATGCAGAACTTGCTTTCATCAGAAAACATAACTTTGGACCACTCAGCATCAGTCCAGTCCTTTTTGTCCTTGGCCCAGGCGAGACGCTTCTTGCGCTGTTTCTTGTTCAGGAGTGGCTTGACACACGGAATGCGACACCTGAATCCCATGTCTTTCATGAGTCTCCTCGTGGTGGTTCTTGAAGCGCTGACTCCAGCTGCAGTCCACTCTTTGTGGATCTCCCCCACATTTTTGAATGGGTTTGTCGTCACAATTCTCTGC